>NC_081210.1:3078543-3378543 GCF_902713425.1 Acipenser ruthenus
ATTTAAGTAGGTTGTACAATAGATGTCGTCTAGATTCTGAATGGGTAAAGAACAAACTAGTTCACCTTCATGCAATATTAAAAACAAAGACCGAAGAAGCTGTCTGTTTTGGGTTTCGTTCTTCGCTTGTTTGATATTTTCCATTTCGCAGTTTGATCAAAATAATTTGCTCAAAGACCAAAATAACCTTTCATTTAGTTCTTTGATAATTTGTAAATGCTCAAATCGCGAAATGGTTATTTTTGTCAGTGACTGACCGTTTCCTGACTGAGTGTAACATTGTTATTATTATTGTGTGTGTGTGTGTGTGGTCAAATATTTTAGCATTTTACTGTAACAGGACCACTTTTATCCCAAACATTAACTTTATTCACAGTTTAATAAACACACAAAATGTATAAATATTACTCTGTCTGTTCCCCACTGTGGTTTTCAGGTGGGCACGCCCTTCGTGCTGGCACTGCACAGAGTTTGAGTCCGCTGGTATCCCCCTCTGATAGTGAATTCTACGACCCTCCTTCCCAGTCTGTTCAGGTTTCGGAGAACTCGGCGAGCTTCAAACTGGAACCCCCGGGAACACAGCACTCTCCCCAGAAGGAGAAGCCGAGCCTGGCAGAGTACGCACCCCTGCTCACCCAGGGCTGGGCAGAGATCTTTATCCGCAGACCTTCAGGTAAGGAGATGTTAGCCGCTTTTGTGAGGTTGGAATGGTTGTGACGCCTTGCACAGATGATTAAGCGTATTTTGTCTTTTCAAGTGGTAACAAGATTTTCATACTGAACATTTCGTTAAAAATCATGGCACCCTTCCCCTTCTCCACCCTAACAGGTAACACGAGTTGGCTGATGTGCCTGGAGAACCCTCCTAGCCCTTTTTCTTCAGAGATCGGGAGCATGCCCCTGCAAGAGCTCTCCAATATCCTGATGGCTGTGGAAAGAATCAAGGAGCCCAGAGCACCTGGAGTCTTGAAATCAGACTCGGAGCTGGGTTCAAGCCAGGCCTACGTGGCACAGAAACCGTGTGCACTGCAACGTTCGAACACAGGTGAGGCACCCAGGTGTAGTCAGACCCTGCTGACTTTGCATAGCCTTTGTAGCACTGGCCTCAAGTGCAGCCTGACATGCATTACCTATCAGTTGCATCTCTCTGCAGTGCATTTACTCGCATAATAATAGAAACATGCACAATTTAAAAAATTGAACTTCACAGATGTTTCAGACTGGGATGACTTCAATGCTGCCCTGAATTCCCACGGTGTTACTTCTACCAGATTTCCACCTGCATCCAATGGTTTTCACACAGTTTTAAAAAGTAATACAATGTTGCGTCTTGTAGCATGAAAGAAATGTTTGAGGCAGGTGTACAGTATCTTGTGACAGCTGAAAGTTTCCGTTGCATTTATAAAGCTTGCTTAAATTGAAAGCCTGCATTGGTGGTGTTTTAAAGAACTGGCAGTTGCGAGATAAATTAATGATACAAAATATCTCATTAATTGTTTTAATGGCTGTATACTGGCTAAACAAAACAAACATAATATGCAAAAAGCTACTATATCTAAAAGAAAATGTGGATTGTGTACAACATTGTATGTTGCATTCAAATGGTTTGATTCAGGGCAAAAGTCTCTCCAGACACACTGGATTTAAATGGGGCTGCTGTTTTACAGTATCTAAGACTAACAGAATTCTCTGTTCTACTTTTGACATGAATGTTTGACTGTGTCTCCTAGCTGCCTGAAGAAATCTTAAGAAAATTCAAAATCTGTCCTGGCTGTTGCTACAGAATATAAAAAATACACCTTTTTTAAAACAAAACAAACAGGAGTCGGTAATGCGAAGTAACAAGGTCATTGCTTACAAAAACATAATATTCAAAAGTAATACATGCTACATCATTTACAAACATCAGTGTCCCCATTGTGTTGGATGTCACCTATTGACCAGGGTTTTATATTTCAGCAGGATTAACTTTTACTGTTTGTGTGCCCAATTTTGTTGGAGGAAAGCAAGATCTTAATGGTTCAATGTCTTTGTGGTGTTTTGTTTATATATATATATATATATATATATATATATATATATATATATATATATATATATATATATATAATGATCATATGTTTTTATCTTTGTTTTTTTGTAGCTCCAGCTCCAGTTTCTAGCCCAGAATTCTTTGATGTATTTTATGTTAACATTTTGTTCTTTTTGTTTTTAGTCTTTCTACCCTTTTTGCTTTGTTTTGTTTACTTGGTTTCCCTTTGCAGTGGCATCTTTCTCTCCTGTCCACCAGTCCAGTGCTCAGGGGAGGTTGCACAGGAGTATTTCCTGGGCAGGTATATGCATTCACAAGAAGTATCACTTGCATAGAGTGAAAAAAGAAAATAAAATGCCCGTGATTCATGGCACCTATGCATCCTTCATTACCTTAACCCATGTTTCCAGATTGTGTCCCTTGATACCATTAACTCCAAAGTACTATATGGGATCCTAAACCGCATGAGAAAAGCCCAAGTCCAAAACTCATTTTGCAGGTGCCTGATCTATTCTTCATAGGAATGGTAAGCTTGTGTCCTGACTTATACTACAGACTGGATCATTAACTGCTGCCCTCTTGGAATGGCCTGGTTGCCAGCTCTAAGTAAACAGATTGTATTGCGTAAAATAATATTATATGGATTAAACATGCTGCTACACATTTCGGTGCTATACACTGTCTTAAATTCTTGCTTATGAAAGTGTTTTTAAGCAGTTTAAAATATTGGAGAACAAATAACAAATTTCTAATGAGGAGCTGTTTTAGATTGCCCCATGCTTTGGCAGGTGCTGTAATCTTCTGAGTTGTCTCAACAGGCTTCAATATGAATTCTTTTGAAGTTTGTTAGCTGGAAATAGTAATAGTCACTTCTTTTTCTTGGTAGCTAAATCTACAGTAACATTGTTAATTATATTCTTTCAATGTATCTGTCTATTCAAATTGGCACAAACTAATTTAAGGCACATTTGCAAAGGAACAGTTTTTGACTTGGACATTATCCCCTGGTCAGCATGTTTTTACATGTTTTTTATTCATTTGCTTGTTTTGAATCAGTTTTACAATCTTTGCTTCAGCGATTCTATTGATTTTCCTGTGTGGAGGCCTGTGTGTCTTTTTGAAAGGAATCACCTTCACTAATTTTGGAATAAACTCTCTAATCTTTTATTTTTCTTCAGATGGAATAAGAGAACAGAGAGATTGGGGTTGGGGGAATTCAAGTATTTTAACGGAAATTCTTACTTTTTGTCACCAAAGTAATTTATGGAAATCGTACTTAATTGAACCTGGTGTAGTTTGGCACTTTTGTTTGTCTGGTAAGAGCTGAGCAAAATCTAACAGGTTTCTTAATCACGTTTACCTGAGTAAGTGCTTAGATCCAGTATTCATAGCTCTGCATTTACAAAATAAAGGATATTAGTTTACAGCAGCCTTTTGATATATGGCTGTATATGCTGCCTATTTCTGACACTGCCATAGTTAACCAGCTTATTCAAACCCTGCAAACTCACTTCCATTCTAACTGGTACTGCCTCATCGCAGCGTGCTTAACTACCGACAGGCGAGGGTTGTCTTAGTCTATCTATGGTAAATTTGACTTCAGCTTCAGTTTTCACCATTCAAAATTTCTCATTTCAAGGCAAGATTTATCTGACCTCTGATTGACACTTCTCTGTTCTCTTATATAAGCACTCAAAGAAACAGCTTTTTGGTTGTAGTAAGAGGCTGTGGATGGTCTATTGCCAGTAGGTGTTCTCCCATTTTGATGTTGGGTATGTTTTTGGTAGATTCGGTGGTGGTTCTGGAGGAAGGGAGCAGGCTGGGCGCTCAGCCGAAGGAGAGAGCTTCACCAACAGGTTCCCAGGACAGTGAGGAGTTTGAAGCAATGCCATCAGAGCCTATTTTCATGGGAGACAAATTCAGCAAACCGCAGGAAGCCTACAGCAGGGTAAGTGAGTCTTACGTCCATATTCATAAATAGTGCACCATGCTTTTCCTAGGGACATGCCTCCACCCGTTAGCTGCAATTAACCTTGAGGAGTCTTTCCAGAGTCAAGTTTTGCTGCAGTAGTATGTAAGCATGGCAAAGCCAAAACAACACTGCCTGACACACACGATAGAATATCAAACGGTTAATAAACTAGATGTTACGAACATGTAGAAGATATCGTGTTCCTTTTTAATTAACGGTTCGATTTTCTGTAGTCTTCGTCCAGCTCGAGCCAGGAAGAAGATAAAAGCACTCCTCTGGAAGATGTCGGGGTGGGTGCCATCCCTATTGAGAGAGGAATCTTTCACACTGCCGGAGGCCCTGTGGAGGAGGAACAGGATCTTTCTTTCCAGCATTCCCAAACCCTCAATAAATCCAGCTCGTCCCCAGAGCTTCAGACTCTGCAGGAGGTCTTCAAAGGTGCTCTGAACAAGGAAGAAATCCCTGTAGGGAAGCTCGGCACTGAAGTCAAGACAGGCATTGAAGCAGAGCCAGGGCCCACTGATGTGAATAGCCAGTTGGAAACAGGAGGAGGAGGAGGGGCTGGTGCTGGGGCAGGTGTTGGTGCTGGGGCAAGCTCAGGTGTGGGTGCTGGTGCTGGTGCTGGTGCTGGTACCGATGCTGGGGCTTTGCCTAGAACCAGGTTGGAGTTTCCAGGCCCGCAGCCTACTCCTGTATCCCCAAGTGGCCACAGACCCCGCGGACACACAATCTCAGGGTCCGCCCCGTCGCGCCGGGAGAGGAAGATAGATCAGGATTCCTACAACAGAGGAGCTGCTTCCAACTCTGAGAAGATGTCTGGTATCAGTCCGAGGTACGATGCAAGTGGCAGTGTGCTATACAGTATATGGCTTAATTTTTTTAAAATAGACACTCTTATCCTAATAACCACCCAGGTAAAGAGCAGATTGAGAAAATAAGCACCCAGATGCGATTTCGAGCAAATACGGTAAAACTGGCAAGAAATTGCATATGATAATAAATGTTTTTAAAAATCCTTTTATATTTGTTCTGTGCTTTTTTTAAATTTGTCTCAAACGGATTTTAGAATTTTAATTAAAGCTGTTTTGAAATTCTAGTATGTTTTGTATAGGTCTGCCAGGAATGAATCAAGCTGTCCCCAATTCGTTCTCTCTTTATTATAAGTGGATTTTTGTACTTGGCATTCCTCCTTCTCCTGAGGTTTTCAGTTTCACTCTGATGTAGCCACTGCACACTGGCTCTAATTCCTGTGTAACAGAGAAAGTGTCAGTGTCTGTGTCTCATCTGCAACAGAGAAAGTGACTCTGCTGCGTGCGGTGTCAGGATAAATGGGTTTTACCAGGACGAAAGTGAGTAGGAATCCATTAACTGCTGAACTTTTCTTTTCCAGCTTTGTGTTTCTTCAGCTCTACCATTCTCCATTCTTTGGAAATGAATCCAACAAACCCTTACTGCTGCCCAAGTCGCAGGTGAGACAAGCTCTGAACTTCACGTGCATTTAAAACCAGAGTAACAACAAAAACGTGTTTTTGAGGAGTAGTTCTGTAGTTGCATATTTTGTGACTAGAGCAATATCAAGGCGTCACTTAAAAATGGAATGTTAAACATTTTCTTAAAGTGTTTTGTTTGTCAGTGAACCTGTTAGTGTGGCTTTCTTTATGGTAATAGTAATACATGACAGAATTCTAAATGTATTTCAATTAATTGTTCAATGTAGATGTTAACTTGAGCACTTTGCAATTTATTCATGTGTTCCCCCCCCCCTCCTTTAGCTAATGGACAGAACTGTTAAAGTCCTGGATCAAATGCCTCCCTATGACACCCACAAGATTGGAGTCGTGTATGTTGGAGAAGGACAGGTCAGTTTCTGTACTGGCTTTTTCTTTCAGGTGCAGCTATTTTCCTTGGGGTGTTAAAATGCCAGTCTTGACCATATAATCCAGAGGTGGCCAAACTGTGGCTTCTGGGCAGTTAAAGTGCGGCTCCCGGTGAAATGCTGAAAGAAAGAATAATAAAAGAAAAGAGCAAAATTTAAACTAAACAAGAAGTTTATTTATGTTCTCTGTATTCATTCGTGTTTTATTATTCTTTCTTCTCGCTCCATCTCTCTCTCTTCAGTTTCTTTGAGCCTGCATGTTCACTGCAAGGACATTTCATCACTCGATGACCTTTGACACCGCTCGCTGGCACATGCGTATTTCGATCACCTTGAGTGAATGCCGGATGTGCAGTTGAAACGTGAATTTCATAATTTTGAATTAAGTGCCCGTTCGTTTTCTGGAGACAATGGCATTGAGCAAACCATCCACAAGTAATAAACGAAAGTATGAGGCTCAAGCCAGAATCAGAGGAAGAGTATGCTTTCACTGAAAACGGTGGTGAACCTCTGTGTCTCATCTGCAACAAATCGCTTCCACACTGTAGTCTGTGTCAGGCGAACAACCGCAAACATCATTATGAAACAAATCACAACACATTTTCATCTGAATATCCTCCTGGATCAAACTTGAGGAGCAACAAGCTAGCCTGTTTAAAAGCACACCTCCTCAGTCAGCAGATGCTCCTGTTGGCGTTCGGTAAAGCAGCTGATGTGACGACTCAAGCAAGTTTTTTGTATGGCATGGATTGGGCTCTGCCGTTGTTATTCTTGGTCACGTGCTCTCCCTTTTAAAGTTATTGAGCCGACCTCCATTTCTTAATCTCTTGGAAAAGCGTTGATTGTGAAACAAGATCACTTTTTAGTTTTTTCTCCTGTAACTTAATTCAAACCAAACACAGAAAGCGAGTTCAGTTAAATTCTGCTTTTCCTGGATTTAAAATCTTAATGACTTGTTGCACAAATGTTGTAACCTGTTTTGTAAATAGTAGTTTCCTCTTAATTATTAATTAATTCAATCATTTTAACTTCACTTGTTGTTTGCATTTGGTTTGAAGTAAAAATAAGGAGCAGCTTTTTTTTTTTTTGTTGTTTTTTTTTTTTAAATCAATGAAACAGAGTCACAGTCTCAATTAAGTTACGGGAGAAAAAACTAGTGAAATTTTTTCACGATCGACACTTTTCCAAGAGTCTAATTGAACAGAGTTGTCTATAAAAAAAAAAAGGGACATCACATGATCAAAAATAAAAACTGAAAACGAAGAGCCCTAGGCATGGAATATCTCGTGCCAGACGTCCTTATTCAGGTGAACGGATCTTTCAATAAAATTGGGGTGTTGGCACTAGACTAGAGAATGCATGTTTTAAATGTTATGTTGTAGGTCTAAAATTAATTGTATTTACATATCTTACATGTCTCGTCATGACCAAGTACTATAATCCCTTTCAAAATATAGTGCATTTGTCATCCACAAAGCTCTCAAAAGTATTTGACATGCAGCAGTCATACAAAAAAAAAAAACAGCTTGTTTTTTAATTGAAAACCGAGCATTCAGATCTTCAAGGGAAGAGCCTGTCAAAAAGAATCCTTATGAAAATGTGTCTCTGGTGTTTTTGGTGAAATCATGGCAGTTAATATATTTTGCTTCATAACTGAATATATTTTATTTAAAGTGCATAATACATACAGTAAACAGAAATAATGGAAAAACACCAACGTTTAATACACTGTAGATCTACAGTACAATAAAAAATACACACAAACTGTAAAGCTCTGCAATGTTCTTCCTTGTGTATTTTGCTCCCATCAAGAGATAACAACTACTGTACTGCACATAGTAAGTGCACGATTGTTATAATGCTCGAGAGAATTAAATAAATGCTTCATACAAATGTTAGTAGCAAAGATTCTGTTTTATAGCACAGCTCTCGGCCATATAAAAATGTTGGTATGCGGCTCATAGGGTCAGGAAGTTTGGTAGCCCCTGCGATAGTTAAAGAATGCCATATTATCATAAATCTCATGGAACATCTCCACCAATAAGGCTCACATTTGATGCCCTGAAACTTGCATAGTAAATATAGTCCCAATTTTATAGCATCTTATTGCAAACTACTTTTTTTTATTAACAATTGATTACATACTTATTTATTATGCATACGGTTGTTCTCTGTTCTTTTTACATTGCAGATCAACAGTGAAGTTGCCATCCTATCAAATGAGTATGGATCCTACAGGTATGCCCAGTTTCTGACCCGGCTTGGCAAGTTGATCCATCTAAAAGACTGTGACCCTGATCAGATATTCCTCGGCGGTCTGGACCAGTATGGTGATGATGGGGAGTTCACCTACTGCTGGCACGATGACATCATGCAGGGTATGGTCTAGTAACGGGACGCAAGGAAAGCTTTCTAAAGATGGAATTGTTCATCTGGTTTTTCCAGGACGCCTCTCATTTATCCCATACAGTTCACCCAACATTGTTCGCAGGAACAGATTTTAAGGATATGGTTTGCATCCTGATGAAACTTTTCTTACAAGTTGTGGAATCTCTTTGGCTGCATTTTAAAATGAATTAGTCTCAACTAAGGTTACAATCTGTAGCACTTGCAATATTCTCAATTTTCTATTGAACAATATAGATAAATAATATATATTTTTTTGGAATATTTGGATATAATAAAAGATTATTTTATGTTGAAAGATACTGCCTACAAGATATGAGATGGCAAAGGTTATTGGTGAGGTTTAAAAAAGTTTTTGAACAGCCTTAAATCGAAGAGCAAGAAAAAGATTAACGTTGCATTAGAACACTAATGGATAAGTGCGTGTTTGTGTGCCTTGGAGCAAGCAGTGCATTAAACTGTTGATTTTATAGAGCAGACTAAAAGCTTCTAATCTTGTTTTCTCAAATTCACAATTGGGATTTGTGAATAAAATACCTAAGCTTAGTCAACAATACAACTGTCAGATACTCTTTCTGTGCAATTCCAGAAAGTAGAAACTCAGCATTTGATAAATGCTCAGAGATCTCGTGCAATGTTGTGTTTGTGTGTGGGTGTTTTTTTTTTTTTTTTTTGTCCTTCCTTGTGTGCACAAATCTTGCTGCAGCTACAAGGGAACATGTTTTTATATCGATATGGAATATCTATTTTCCCACTTCTTATCTTGTCATGCTGGTGGAAAATAATGACATCATGTGATCGATGCAGCTGATATTGTCATTACCACTGATTTTAATTTTTGTTTTGCAGCCATATTTCACATCGCCACGCTGATGCCTAACAGGGAATCAGATAAGGGTTGCTGCAACAAGAAGAGGCACATAGGGAATGATTTTGTCATCGTCGTTTACAACGACGCGGGAGAGGAATACAAACTTGGGACAATAAAGGTATGTTTGGTTATTTTATTTTTTATTTTTTGGATAAGATTTTTTTTTTCTTTTTGGTAAGATTGTATATAGGTAACTGGTCATCAGAGATGGAGAGATGATGCTACAGCAACGATTCTACAGCAGAGCTACAGCTATGGCTGATGGCTTTGCATCCCCTATAGAAGTGACAAAGTTTGCTTCATAGCTTGAAGCTGCTGAATAATGTTACATTAACATACTGAATTCCATACCGCTTTGTAGTTTTCCATATACTTAACCAAAAATTTGACACATTGAAAAATGGGATATATCACTAACATGAAATATTGTACTACTATTATATATATATATTGTGTGTGTTGTGTTTTTTTTTTTTTTTTTTTTGTCTCAAACCTAAAATCCTAGGTGATGCAAAACTTTGGCCATAGCTGTACATTCAAAGCTTTTTCAGGAAAACTTGTTACTCACCTGGTATTTTAAATGTTAATGTTAATGCATTTTCATTTTCGTCACACAGGGTCAGTTTAACTTTGTTGAAGTTATAATCAAGCCTTTGGATCATGAGAGTAATCTCGTTACTCTTCAGTGCCGTAAAGGTAAAAAAAAATTATTCAGGTTTGACCGGAATTAAGACAACTACTACTGGCTTACTACATTATGAGAATTATTATGTAATAATGTTTCACAGTCTTGAGGCATTTTCATTTAAATTTGATTTGCTCCGTAGTTCATTTTCTATGCTTTAGTCAGTGTAACATGAAATCTTAAGAAAAAAAAAAAGCATGCTGTTTGTTCATGTGCTTAAAACGTTAGCTCACTTGATGTTGAATTTATTTTTATTCCAGATTTAGAAGGACTTGTTGACACAAGTGTGGCTAAGATTGTGTCGGACAAAAACTTGGCTCTGCTGGTACGACAGATGGCCCTGCATGCTAATGTGAGTGTGGCAAGTTCTTTCAGCCAAGTCACCAGCACAATGGGAGGAATTCTATCTGGATTGTACATCATTAACCAAACAGTTTTCAGTACCAAGTGCATAAGTAGTTTTGTTTTAGATTGATTTATTTTATTGTTAAACTGTACTGCTTTCTCTCTAACCAGTTGACCCATATCATCATTCTTGCACAGCTTAATTCTTAAAGATGCATTTTTACCCTACTGATAATACTCAAGTCACATTCTGTGAATAACTTAAGTTGTGTCATCCTCTCACTGAGACTCTGTGAACCAGAGAGAAAAGAGAGACCTGACGAGCTTAAAATACACAGGGATCGGTAGTGCAATAGTTCCATATCTAGACGCTGAATTTTAAAGTGTTGCTGGACCTGGGTTGTCATTTTTTCATCATCATTACTACAGAACAAGAGCGTTCCATTTCTTTTTTTTTTTTCTTTTATCAGATGGCTTCCCTGGTTCACCAGTACAAATCAAACCCAAGTGACGCCTATGCCTCAAAGTGGCTCGCAAGACTGCGACACATCAAGAAGCTGCGGACACGGGTAAGGATCTGGGCTTCATGAAAAGTACGAACATGACCCGCACGTAAGTGAGACAGTGGTGTCTCTCTCTCATTGCAGTCATGTGATTTTTATAACAAGTTGCAAGACAACCGTTTTGCCTTTCGTGAAGGTTTTTTTTTTTATACAGCATTTGCTGACACGTTTGTCTCCTTGACTATTTCTTCCTCATTAAAATTAGGCACGTGTGTGTGTGTGTGTGTGTGAGAAGTTACAGGGCTGTGTAGAAGTGTCTGTATTGGATTGCTAGGTGTTCTGTACGCTGGCTTTTACGAGTTCACATTTCAAGTCGCTGCTTCTACCTAATGCTGTTCTTTGGTTGTTTAGGCCCAACAGGAGAAGCAATCGCGCCAGACCTCCGGGATCTCCCTCAACCAGGCCCACACCCCGTTGCAGAACAAGACCTTACACCAGCAGGCAGGGGCCTCGGGGGCGGAGCCGGGGCAGCGGACGCGCCTGGTCTCCACGGTGGATGACTTCACTGACTTTGTTTGAAGCGCTTGAGCATAGCAAGCTTGCTTGTTTGCTGTTTCGCCGTCAGAATATATAATATATATATTTTTTTTCTTTTTTCTTTCTGTAATAGAATTTACAATGAAAAAATGGACTAAACTAAGCAATCCTGAGAATTACTATCACTTTTTTTTTGTGATTGTTTCCTGATCTGAATATTTAGATTGCTATTATGAGTTTTTAATGAATATGCAGATTTCTTCCCGTGTACTCACCTTACAGAAACTGTCCAGCCGCTATTGAGATTGAAAAAAAAAAAAAAAAAGTTGTTGTATTTTAAGTCCTATTTCAAATAGACCATAATGGGTCAATATTTACATTTACAGAGTTATCTTCAGCCACAAAGTGTTGTTTCAATAGCCTTGCCAAGATCTCGCTTTTTATTGCATGAAAATGCTAAGAGAAATGTGGTTGATACCTAGTAGATTTGGTGATTTTACAGATAGTTTTGCATTATACCTGTAGTTTCTCTAATGAAGTATTTCGCAGAATTTTTTCCAAAGTTGGTTTTGTAGTTCCATTAATTTCCGGGAGATTTTGTAAGCAGTATTCTAGCAGATTGTTAAAGGAAATATATCTGGAGATTTAACAAATTGGCACAGTTTTCTAGACTGTGTGTGTGTTTTAAACGGTGATGGTTTTTTAAACACTTTCAAAGAAAGAAGATCACATGTAGTGCTGCTTTATAAAGTAAAATATGCTGCAATGTGGAAGATGTCTCATCTTGGGTTTACCTAGAAAAATGCTGGGATATGCAAACTAGCCTTGTTCCAATTAGATTAATCAAACAGTCTGTTTTGTACTGTGATACAAAACGGCTGAGAGTTTAAACTGTGAAAAGCCCAAATAGTACAGGTTTTGATGAGAATGAATAAGCTTTGGGGGCTACAATGTTTGTGTATTGAGCTACTCTAAACTTCTATTGGAAGAGTCCTCGGAATACTAAGAAATGAATACATGTACAATTGTAAATGGAAGAAATAAATAAAAGTTTGTGTTCTACTCCACGTCTCGTGCGACTTGTTGTTCTGTGTTGCCCCCCCCCCCCCCCCCGTTATACCGCATGAATTGTAAAAATAAACAAAGTGAACTTGTATTAAAGACCTGTATGCACGGACCTCTAGTCAAAAGTGAATACTCGTGACTACACTAACACCTGGGTATCTAACTTCTTAAAACAAAGAATACGTTTTCAAGTAGGCTACAAGCTGACTTTCAAACTGATTTTATTCTAGTATACTTTGCATAATGTATACCTTTTCAGATTCATTCCCGTTCTTTACTCGCGTAGCGAGACTGGCAACCTGGAAAACCTTGTGCAGGTAATTCAAAAGCTGCTTTTTGAAACGCATTGTTTTTTTTAGGTGGCATTTCTTTCTGCTAGTTTACTGATCTGTCTAAGCCTAGTGACCTTGCAGTATTTTTTTTTTTTTTTTTTTTTTTTTTTTGACACAAATGATTATTTAACATCTTGCCAGTGGTTAAAGTGGAACTCTTTACTTCCTCCACAAACTTTCAATTATCTTATACTATTGTTTCCTCTCTTCTTGTTTCATGTAGCTAGGGGGGCCCACCTTGGCGCTTTTTTTTTTTTTTCTCTTAACCCTGGGACCCCTGACCCTGGGACAACTGTATTTAAAGAAGTACTTTTTAATAGCTATTTGATTTGTGACAGACTGTACTCCACACCATTGCTCAGCTGGTCTTTAGAGAGCCTATTATACTCAGGTTTTATTGTAACAAGTTACTGAATTGCTAATAAATATGTAGTCTGCGCCATTTTAACGAGCAAAGTTAAGACACTTGCTGTGCCTGCTTTTAAACTTCATATTAAAAAAAAAAAAGTGGTTTCAGATTTATAAGTAATCTCTTTGTGTCTTTCCCAGTTTTACAAGAATTGGATTCATCTGTGGGGATGTCGTCATATTCTACTGATCTGCGGCCAGGGGGAAGAGAAATGGAGGCCTTCATGTTCTGGAAACTAAAACAGTACTGTAAAATCCTGCTGCTTTCAAGATAAAGGTGTGGAACAAACGCAGCTTAGTAAGGTACAGTGCATTCCTTTTAAGGTACAAGGGGCATAGGTGTCCCACAAATCAAAATTATGCTAACTTTCTAATCAAGGAGGTACATGGAACAGGGTTTAAAATTCACTGACAGGTGCATATATTTATGTGTGTGTGTGTGTATGTGTGTATATATATATATATATATATATATATATATATATATATATATATATATATATATATATATATATATATATATATATATATATATATATATATATAAAATATAAATCGTGTTCAATGACAGTCCTCTACACACACCTGGCATTTTGTTGTCTTAAATAATGAAACAGGAATCGACTGAAAACTTAGCCATCAAATTTTTATTTGATTTTGTCAGGAACAGAGCATTAGAAATGCTAAGTGAGGAAATCAGTTCAGAACAGCATCTTCTTAAAGCCCTTCTCAGGTTATCATTGATTCCATAAATATATATATTTTTGTAACCGTGCTCAAAACTGCTTGAGATGGAAAGGTACAAAGAAAGCAAACCCAACAAAATAAGACAATGTTCAGCTTTAAGCATCTTAATAGGTTCAATAAGGAAGTAAAATACAAAGCCTGTCAAATCTGTCCATTACACGTAGTGTATGTTGCGTGTGTCTTAAAGCTTGCAATTGCAGTTGTGTAAGAAATATTGAAATAGCTAGGATTATCATAAACAAAGCATAACTATCAAAAACACTTCTTGACCTTTTTATAATACTGCTTTTTTGTATTTTTGTTGTATATTATCCATCTACTGTATTTTAAGAGCTGTAGGTGGCAATAATACTATAGGTAACAGTAACTGCTGGTTGTTTTATAGTTATATTTGAATATAAAAAGCACCAAGCTCAAAACCAAAAGGATAGACAAACACAACGTTTGAGGACAAGTGTAAATTATTAGCATACAAAGGTTATTTACATTTAGAGTAATAATTTGGCATTTAAACACCCATTTATTTGTATTCAAATAAGAAACAACTATTCCTTTCAAGATAATTGTGGATAGTGGAGTGTTTTGAATTTGGATCATTGGAGATCAAGTATTTCATGTGGCATGCTGAGCCCCTGATCAGGGGTATTGAACACCGTTTTAATCCTTTGAAAAAATATATTTAATACTTTTTTTTTTCTTTTCCCCATTCTGTTTGCTATGTACAAGTTTGAAACTGTTTCAATCGTACTCAGTGCTGTGACAATATAGCCAACAAGATACCAATAATAAAATATTTACATCAGGACTCACAATTATGCACATATTTACATTAACTAGAATATTTTAACTTTTAAAAACAATGATTGTTTGTTTGTAACTGCTTCAGGCCAGATACTGTAAATACTCTGCTTCTGAATGTTAAAAAATAGAATCGCCAAGTTGTTAATTGTTACAAATGGAGTTGTACATTTTATTTGATATAATCTGCCATTCTGCATCCTTAACATGCATATGTTTTTATCAAGCCTCCTGTTGGGTTTATTTTTTTTTTGGCAATTGGCTCAATCATTTCAAACCTCTCTGCTAGTTGTAGGGAAATGGATTTTAGAACTACACTCAAGTTTAAAAGTCTCTTCCTCCTAACAATGCCCTATAAAATGAATCCTGTTTGGTTTAGCCAGGTCACCATATAACAATCTTTTGTAGCGCACATGCTTTTTGCAAATTTAAATATAAATCCTGCTCTGGGGTCCCTGAGTCAATGTGCAGTGAGCTGATATGCTAAAGAAAATCTTAAACATGCAAAGCCGAGTGTCTCGCTGCATATGTTTTCCTGAAGTGCAACTATATTCATCTCATAAACATGTTCTTTTCATAAAGTTAAAAAAAAAAAAACTGAATAAAATGCCATCAGACAACAGCATCATTTTACAAATAAAGTGCTGGGTACATATAATATGAAAACATTTAAATTAAAATCGATAATATATAATTATCTGTATTGCTTAGCAACCGCTGCCAATTGTACCATTTTGCTTACTAGTAAAGCAATAGAAATTAATTAGCAACTGTAAGTACTATGCCTTTAGCAAGCCTTTTTATATTTTTATAAGTACTTTGGAATTATTTTACACCAGAGCTTTTAAAGCAACCACATTCAAAATGATGCATGCAGGTAAGGTTAAACCCAGAATAAAATATCGGACAAAATATCGTCCACTGGTACGCTGCTAATGCAATTTGTATTAATTGCTATTACCATTCACACTGTCTACCAAGCAAAATTTTACACCTATATAAAGCCCACTTTCCATAGATTTTGTTTTACAAACAGTTCAAAAATCAATTTTTAAAGCATAAGCAATGCTTTGTCCATTTCATACTGACCTCCTGGGTCACCTAAATACTGGTGATGACCTGCACCCAAGTCTGGTTAACATCTACGATTTCAACATTTCTTTGTTTCATGGACAAGGGGCTGGTTCCTTTTCTGCAGAACACCCCAGTAAGTGCTTCCATACGGTCTTCTGACCTAGCGGCAGTAAAATAAGTCTTAAGACACAAGGGGCTGTGTTCTGAAAATCAGCACTGCTCATTCTCAGAAACCATTTAATTGGCCATGTATGATGGGGATGGGGGGGGATGGGGGGGGGAAATGGACGTTTTGACTTCTGAACCAATAAATATTTTGAAGGTGTTTCGAAATAAGATGTGCTTCAGTTACTCATACTGCTTTTCTCTTTGTCCAGCCTGCTGGACACTCCACTCCAGGTGGATAAATGTAAATTACCTTCAGTTTTGTCCTTGCACCACTTGGTTAAGTTTCAACATGTCAGCACATGTCTTTTTAAGCACCATTTGACTCCTTGAGCACATTTGATGGTGTACATGTTCCTCCTCTCCTGGAATGCGATCTGGTCAGATCTATGATTTTAAGTGACTGGATACATGTCTGTCTGTGTTTGGATGCACCTTGTTTTTCATCGCTGGAGGTTTCCTCTTTTTGACTGGGACAGTGGTCGTATGTGCTGGATGCCTAAACAAGCTTGAAGGTGCATTGGGCATCTGTGGTCCCACAGTGGTCTCTTCAGCCAAAGCAGCTCCTTTTGATCTCTTGGTCCAGTCTGGATCCAGTGGCCTTGCTTTACCTTTCCTGGGTTGTGATTTGTGGTCAAGGTGGTTTGAGCTGCTCTTTCCAGCAGAGCTGCTCTTGCTCATCGTGCAGTACTTGTTGAGCAAGATCTGAGTCATCTGAACATACTTGTTCTTGTTGATCTTCGTTTGAATGTGTTCCAGGCGGCACTCGGCTTGGTAGACGTCCTCTGTGACCTTGTTGACCCGGTCGAGCTGCAGGAGCAGGGTCTCGAAGACGGGCAGGAGGCGGTGCAGGGCAGCCTCGGCCTCAGCCCTCTCTCTGGACACGACTGGTTGAAAACAATCTGCGTGGCTGGAGGTGGTGGAGTTGGAGGAGATGTCGGAGGCAGAGTCCGGAGTCGGCAGGTACAGAGATTTGGAATCGGTGGAGGCGCGTGAAGGTAAGGGCTCCATTCCCTCAAACCGGACTTTGTGTCGGAACTGAAAAAAAAAAAAAGAAGAATTTGAAAATGGACAAACAGATAGAGATAGCGGTATTAGATATATTCTAAAAAAGAGTGGTTTGGAAATTAACTTTGCAATGGAGAGAATTATTTAAAATGCTGCGATGGCAGCTACCTCTTTAGTTTTGCTAATTCCCATCCACATTTTCAGTCTCCTGAGAAACAGCTCCATCATTTCATAGTCCTGAGGTTCAATGGCAGGTCTGTACATTTCAAAGCGCACCACATTGTAGTTCCTGATCAGGATGACTGCAAATATTCGTAGGATGATCCACATATCAATGACGGTGTAACTAATGTAGAAAACATAACAGACTGCTGACCGCTGCTCCGGGAGGCAGGTCTTTAAAGACCCCAGGCCTCTCAGTGTGGAGAGCAGAGAGAGAACTGATGAGCTGAAGCTGCTGTACCCTTCCATGGAAGAGGAGAACACCTGGAAAGACAAACTCGAAATAAAACAGGGCTCAAAATTATCAGCGCGTATGGTACTGTTGATGATTTCACTGGGGTTCTTCAAGTCATCTGCTTGTAGTTCTGTGAACAATTAGGGACTAGATGAGCTATAATGGGCTGAACAGTCTCCCCTTTCTTGTAAATTTGTTCTTCTATACTCTTGCTGAGGGCCATCCATTTGTGACCTGGCTAAACTGCTGACATCTTCTCTTAACAGACACTGTATTCAACATCTCACTTTTTTACTTCTAGGTTTCAAAAAAAGACCAAACAAGCCCCTGTGGAAAGGCAGTGATGAGGCTCTGTGCTGCCCTGTCTACTGAGACTTACCAAATAACCCAGATGGGAGTATGCGAGGAGCAGGAGAGTTAGGGCCACCCCGGCTGCCAGGAGCTCCCTCACTGAGCGGCACAGAGTCTTCCCAAACACCGACCAGTCTCTGATGAAACGCAGCTGCACAGAGGCCTACAGGGGAGCAATAGCAAGACGGTATTCAAAAGATAACGACACAGCTGGAAGGATACCCATTTCTTTGGATACTTCAAGGTACTTTAACCCTTTGCGGTCCATTGTCGGACTGGGTCCGACATTGCAATTATTCCTCTCAGGTCCTTTGTCGGACTGGGTCATACAATAGTCATACATGGCCCTGGTATCGGATAACGGGGCGGTCATAGTAAACAAGCTGGCTGAGTGCGTCAGCGCACAGAGACTATCATGGACATTTGCAGAGCTTTTTTCAGATGTTATAGTAATAAAATAATGACTTTGATCGCAATATTGAGGAGTTTGGTGATAAAATGAGTGATCCGGAGATGATTGATCGGTATGTACGACTTTTATTTTTATTATTATTTATTTCTTACATAGGTAAAAGCGATAGCGAACGAAAGGGTGGGGTAGGGCTGGAGATGCCTAGTGAGTGCTTTGTTGATATGAAGGGCCATTTAAACCCGTTTGACTGTGGAAAAAAATACTTTTAAACGGCGCGTCTAAAATTAACTGCGCGTGTGAAAATAAATTAGACCTGACGTGCCTGACGCGCACTTAATAAATGGACTGCAAAGGGTTAAATGATATAGCATTTCTAAGTAATTTATAATAGAACTAAATGTTTTAGAAATTGGCAGTCTGCTTGGGAGAGGCCCGGAGCTGAAAGGCAGGAGAGTTCGAGTTCGTATCGAGGGGCAGGCAGCGGGCAGCTCTCGTTGCCATTTGCTTAACTTTTCACAGTCAAAAAAGAGTTGTGTGGGTTTTTTCTTTTATGTAATGTAATTACAGCAGGCTGTGCTGTGATTGGCTAGTCATTTGTTTTTGTTTTTATTGGCTGAAAATCATTTTGACTGCACTGATGCTTTTAATTTTATTGGTCACCTACCTGTTATTCAAACTATACAGCATTGAGCAGATCTATGTATGCACTGATCTATAAATATTACAAGATATTAGAGTTTTACCTTTAAAATTAACAGAAAGAGAACCACAGCTGCCAGATTGGTGAATGCGTAACTCAGAAAGGCAATCTGGTAGAAATTGGTAAAGCCATCCCGATGATTGAGAAACGTGTGCCACTGCTTATCGGCAATGCTGATCCGGTTCAAGTGGACCACCACAGCGGCAAGAGTGAGCACGATGACACTCCACTGCACCAAGTTCCATGGCTGGGAGAAGTAGGAGCTTCCTTCCTTCTTCATGATCCGGGTCTCATGAACCACAAAGTAAACCACAAACACCACGAGGAAGCCCTGCAACACAAGGGATTGATTCAACACTGACCGCCTCGCTGAAGGCAGGGATTAAGCACACTCGTTTCAAACACACATTTGTTTTAGTGAACCTTTTTAGACATTGTTTTGTTTTTTTATATCTTTCTCTTCCCTTGTAAGAGTTCCCTCCGGTTTGTGATTTGGGCAGCCCTCTTACCATCATGACGAGAAGCAGATCCGCCCCAGTGCTCAATCGCAGCAGCGGTACAGCTTTGATATGCATAGAGGTGTACGCTCTGCTCGAGTGTGCAAACTCCACCAGCAATGCGACTACAGCGTACAGATCTGTGTTGGTGTTGTAGAGTGTGAACTCAACGAAAACGGCCCTGGTCCTGCCAAACAAAAATAACAGCGTTACAATGCTGATAAATACTGAGGAGACCACAGTGTGCCAGGCTGTCTATCAGCTGCAGACCTGGAGATAGGTCAGTAGGGGGCAGCAAGACACTGACAGAATGGGAGGGTTTCCCTAGCTCTTGATTTTGTATTTGTGCAGCTGTGGCCAAAAGTTTTTGTCTCCCTTTAGCATTGACTCATTTTGCTTCATTAAAGTCGAATGAAACCTGCTGAATAATGTTATGCTAACATATTGAATTAGATACCACTTTGTAGTTTTTCCTCATATACTTAACGGAAAACTGACAAATTGAAAAATGTGACATTTTGAAACCTAAATGAAATACTGTACTACTATTATGGCTTACGGTAAACTTTTGCAATTTTTTTATTTTTTTTATTTAGTAGTTGCCAGTTGTTTTTTTTTTTTTTGTTTATCATTTTCTCCCAAATTAGAATAGCCCATTATTTTTAGGCTCACCGCTACCACCCCCGCACTGACTCGTGAGCGGCGAAGACAAGCACACGCTGTCCTCCGAAGCATGTGCCGTCAGCCGACTGCTTCTTTTCAAACTACAGACCCCAATGCAGCCACCTCGGAGCCACAGCGTCGGAGGACAACGCAGCTCTGGACAGCTTGCAGGCAAGCCCGCAGGTGCCCGGCCAGGTGAGCCCCCTGCAATATAATTTGGTAATTTTCTTTAATTACATTTTGTTAAATGAAAGATCAAAAGTGTGTGTATATATATATATATATATATATATATATATATATATATATATATATATATATATATATATAAATAATTAAAAATCTCATTCCTAAAATTCTAGGTGATGCAAAACTTTTGGCCTTAGCTGTATATGAAGTGGTTTTGTACTCACATCCTATCCAGCCAGTTATTGTGCTGCAGGTCTAGCAGAGTGGCATTGGAATCGTTCATGGTTCTCTTCAGTTCTTTCACGTACCCTCCACTGTTATAGATCGACAGCTTACCCCAGTACCAAACCCTGTACAGACAAAATGAAAATCAAGAGCAATGTCTGGGGGGCGAGCATACAATGCTGTAGAAACCTACCTGTATTGCAATACATCTCAGGAATGTGTTTTTTTTTTTTTTTTTTTAATACTGCATTAATGTTCATTAAAGTTTTTAAATAACATCTGTTTAGTCTGGTTATATTTAAATCAGCCAAGAAGGTTCTGAGATGAATTCTGTGTCTTTCGTTTTTGGTTTTGGGCTTGTCTTGTATTCCCCCATAAGGTACTGACTTAACTGCAACTTGTGCTCCTTACCCGGTGAGATCGGGAGGGAAGTATGTCCAGGTGTTGCTCTGATTCAGGTCCTGGCTGCCCCAGCCCAGCCCATAGCTCCTCGTGTCTACAATGGGAGTGAACTGGATGCACCCTCTCTCTGCCAGTGAGGGCTCCAAGTAATTAGATATGGGACACCCTGCTGGGTGAAGCAGACAATAAGACACATTCACTACTGGTAATTAGAGGAAAACGTTAATCTGCCTGAGGCCTGCTGTCTCCTTGCCATGTACATTGCACATGACACACCAGTGTACCAAAAGATCATATCCAGACTAAAAAAGTGCAACATGTTTTTTTCATCATCCCCACTGCCTGCTAAGCTTTAAAATCCACTGAAAAAAAATAAAACAATACCTTAAAATACTATTGGCCAATTCTGAATAAGATTATACCTGCTGCTGAGGGTATTGTGTGATGAGTTGAAGATATATCTGTTGTATGTAAAATCTTTACTTGCATTATTATAGACTGACATGTCAGGCTTGGTGTTCCAAAAAAGAAGACACATACTGACAAGTAAAGTGTTTTCCTTTGCCTCTAAAGAATGATCTATCTTCCCGAGCTAAAAGGGTTTCAAGAGAATGCTCAGTACAATTCCTCCCTCTTTTTATGAGGTGGTCCTTCAAGCTGGATTTCTAAATGAAATATTCAACATCTTACAAGCACTGCAGGTAGTAAATACTGACTTCACAATCCCTACCATTTTGCATTCGAATCTGACGAAGCCGGGGAACCCCCAGAAGAATGCTGTTGGTCTCCCTCATTGTTTCGTTGCTATAGAGATAAGGTAGCAGCACGTGGGATAGCCATATCCAGAACTCCTCAGGCCTGAAAGATATAAAAACCTTATGTTCAAAAACAAGGTTGTTACACTTCTCATTTCCACAAAACCCACCTGCCTCCCTGCAAAGCATGAGATTTTTAACGAACATTAAAACAAAAAAAAAACCCCACCCCCACCAATCATAATTCAAACAACCACTTTGCAATTTGTGACAATTATGGTGTCAGGGTGAGCACCAAAACAGTCTGTGTCTTTTTAAAATTAGATTTTTGTTTTTTTAGTGCTGCAGTCATGAACCTCGAGTGCCTTGCATGCTGTTGTGCCTTTGACAACAAAACAAAGTATGTATATAAGCTGCGTATCCTTATAGAAAGATACTTCACGGGGTTCAGTGCAATGAAACAGCATTGTTGTTGAGAATCTTACTTCTCAATGCTGATGAATTCAGTTGTGTCCAGCCTCTGGTGCACCAGGCTCTGCAGGTGTCTGGCATTGGTGTCCCTGAATGAATCTCCGTAGCTGGTGATCAGCACGACCAGCAGGAAGAACATGTACACAAGGAAACTCTGAAACAAAGCAAGGGGTTATTCCCCATTACACATCTATACACCCTGCCAATGCTTTACGAAAACATCCCTGGTGCTGCGTTATCTACAATCTACCTTTAGCATTCTGTGCAGTTTTCTGACTTTCTTAGCCTCCTCCTTGGCCTGGAACAGTGCGAAGCCCTGCGGTGCTCTGACTCGCTGAATCTTCTCTGAAACGTGCTGCACCTGGGGGTTTTCAACCAGGGTGTCCCTCTCCTCCGGGAGAATCCGCTTCACAATCAGGGCAAAGTACAGAGCCTCCAGCAGGACCTGCATCAGGAAACAGACAAAATATTGTATGGTTGAGTGTTATAAAAACCACTCTACAAAGTTATTTTAAAAAATAACATGTTTTCTTTTTAAATCATGAGCAGCTGTCTTTTGAACACTGAAGTATGAGTGTTGCTACACTGCAAGAACATTTAAAGGAGGGTGAGATTTGAGAATAAAGGGAGTCCGAAGTTCAGAAGGCCACCTCATTACTGCACAACAAGCTGCCGGAGAATTACTTTGAAGGGTTCCAGCACAAAGAAGGAAGTGAGGAAGCTGAAGATCCCCGAGAGGAGCCACATGAGGGCCACGCTGGAGCCGAACCCCATCCCGATCCACACTGAGATGCCGATGGAGCCAGCGAGCAGGATGAAACTCAGCACGTGGGCGGCATGGCTGCACCAGTGCGGGAACAACCTCTGTGCAGAGACATCCATCACTGCTGAGAAGAAACGAAGACATGGCTGAGACCTACAACAGCGCTCAGTTTTACACAAACACATTCTACCCCCTGTGTATATTTACTATATTGTTCTCTATTCCAATTCGTCATTCTTTATCCAGGATGGGAAACCACCGAGGGAGAGATTTCTCCTTTCAATCTCAAGCAAGCAGGCAATTTGTTCCCTGGCTGAGGTTGGTTTTTCAGCCGAGGGAGATTGTCGACATAAGTGAACCGCTGGATCTTAATCAACAGGTTGCTTTATTAGTTTATCCCTGTGTGCACTTTATCAGAACACAGGCTTTGTTGATAGCACAGTTTGTTCACACTGTCCAGTTGCTTCATCCCGTTGATTACCTGTCCTGGAGGTGTGTGCTGATTGGGGAGGTTCTCTCCGTGCAGTCCCAGTGGGTCCAGGCTCATTCAGCTGCTGCAGGAGAATCACTTCAGTCTTGTCTCCAAATATAGTGGATCTATAAAAATGTAGAACGGTAATAAATTGTCTTTTTGAAAAATGTGCCATTTACTGTACTACCAGTGCACTTGATTCTGATGTAGATGGCTTTACTATAAAGTGCTTTTCAAAACCTTGTTCCTCTTGGATTTTTACCAAATTGGGAAGACATAAAAGACAGTGGAGCTCCCTTACTGAAATGATCTTCAATGGCAATGCAGTGGTTCTTTATGCACAATGGAGCCATAAGTGGACAGGTCCACAGTGGTAACAATTTCATATACCAATGGCATCACATTGCTTTGACCCTTTACAATATCATATCAGGATTCCTTGCTAGTAATGCTAATGATTCAGATGAAAGTGCTTAGGTTTTTTTTTTTTACCCACAATAATAAAGTTAAAATATACCAATATGATGCAAGTTTTGAAGCTTTGAACAAAGGTTTCTGCTGCAATGTACTTACAAGTCAGCCAGCTCGGTCTCTGTCTGTGAAAGATAGAGCTGAGAGTCTTGCAGTCTTGAAGCCTGCCTGTGCCCATCGGCGAGAATTTTCTTTATCAGATCCTCATCTATGAAAAGAGCAACACTGCGCTTTATTTTAGCTTTACACCATTGAATCCCCCCTCAGTCCCCCTCAATGGAAACCATCATTTTCATTCCTGCATGTTTCCTGATCTTTCATTCCCAGCACTTTATCAAACTAAAAGCACAGCAACTCCCAGCGTACCCAATTACAGTAATATATAAATCTGTTCTTTTTAACACCACTGGGTTAAAAATCTGAATTTGGTCAAAACTCAGAATTACTAGAATAATGTTATCACCAATGTAATAGATACATTTTCAAATGACTTTGGGGCACATATCCAGGATTATTTTTTCTGGGTTAAAAAGAGATGGGTAAATGTGTATTTTATGATGCTGCATCTGAAAAAGCTCCAATAAAAGTACTTTTGACGACAGGCGCAAAGTATTGAATCCGTAGCGATGATCAGTGAAGCTCACCATTCTATCAAATAACAACCTTTGGTACAGATAAACCCTCCACTCAAACTTTCAATACAAAACACAGAAAGATGTTCTCTGACATTTTACCAGCAAGCTTTTATATATATCCTGTTCCTTGTCCTGTCTTTCTAAAGCCTGATGCAATCTTGTATTATAGATATTTAGTCTACTTTAAATATGATACGTCTGCAGTCACATTTACTTTTTGCCTGGGTCTAAGTGAGCTGCGATCTGTAAGTGCTAAACAGTATCATACATACAACAGTTGATAAAGCAGCACTGAATAATATACAGCATGGAACTTTGGAGCTAGGTGGTTGTAAGCTCATACCCTGTTTGCATTGGTACCCTAACAGTGGTTATTAGTTTAATTGCATTTAAAAGCTGTTTGGACGTTATTCTTAATATATATTCAGTTTGATGCTGTACAGTATGACGTCCTGTTTTGTACAGCTTTACCTACCCGAGGCAGTGAAGTACTTGTTCCTGTTGCTGTAAAAATCCTCCTCCTCGGAAGTTAAAGCCATGTCCACTCCGAGGTGGCGGCTGCCCTGGCCTCTCTTCAGCTTGGGCAGGTTGTTGGCCATGATGGAGGGATCGTTCAGGAGGTCCGGCCAGTGTGGCACCACTCTTTCCTGGGAGTTTGATTTCTGCAAGCTGGGAAAGCAAAAACAAACCAATTTATGTGTGCTTAAAAATAAAGATAAAAACGAACACCAAAACCTGACTAGGGACCTTGTTATGGCACTACCCTGCCCACTGTGCTAGGGAATTAGGTGCTGGCCCATAATTAGTCTCCTCATTGAGATTAATTAATGTACTGACGGGCTAGTGAGTTAGCTTCAGAGCCACCTAACAGTTAACAAGTTCATACTTAGGTTCTTACCTCTTTGAAGTAGCAACAGATATATCCGAATTGATCTCTTCAGAATAAGTCTTTAAAAAAAGAAAGGGAAGAAAAATTTTGCAGATTAGTAACAGTTTGGGTGGGGGGTAGTTAGAGAACCAAAATAGAAAAACCTGAAAAAAAAAAAAGGTTTTCAACTGGTGTTTCTGGTGCATTGCTTACATGTGGGTCATGACAGTAACAGAGAATCCCTTACCTCTCCCGATACTCCACTAAAAGTTAGAAAGGAGTTGCCAATGGTTGAGGAGTCAAGGTAGTCATCGATTTCTAATGACTGCTGCTCAAGCTGTGCTACAGGAGGATCAACTGATGCCTGAAACAAAAGAAACAAGTGCTTACTGTTGCAGAACATAAAAGAAAGTTTACAAGGAGGTGGAGCTGCAGAGAACGATGGCCGCTCGGCGCCACGTTTCTCTGATACCTTAAGCTTGGCAGCTTTTCACCAAGATTAGAAAGCAATCATTTTCAAATTACTAGAGTTTCTCACCAGTAACTTATCATTTTTCATTCATTCTGGGTCCCTACAAATCTAGATGGTTAAGGACACAAGAAATTGGATGCTATAGATAATGCATTCCTTACCTTGCTGCGCGCCATCCTGAAGAGAGTCAGCACTATCAGATAAACTGGATACACAATGACGCAGGCCACCATGCCGACAGCCACTGTCTCCACATTCACAGGCATCAGATTAGAGACGGGAACGGGGCTGAGAATACAGGAAAATAAACCCACTCAAAAAAAGAAGAGCTTTTTCTGGAGCTGTGCCAATCTTACATGGTTTCCGACCTCTAAATAACTCAACTACTGTGACTGTACACATCTCATTGCTGAACGTAAAGATTTGTAGTGCACAGGGTATGCTAGGTCTTCTTGTTCTGGTTACCTCCTGGTTTTGTCTCCCACCAGGCCGTACCACACTGCGTTGGCGAGGATGAACAGGTAGATGAGGACAGTGCAGCAGGTGGCTCTCTGCACTCGAGTGAACCTGCTGCGGGCAGGACGCTCCCACAGCGACAGCCAGATGTGCTTCTCGGAGAGCCCTCTCTCCAGCTCCCCCACGAAGATCCGGGAGACATGCCTGAGCTCAGCGTCCGCTGGGGGGGGGGGGGGGGACGGAAAGGATTACAGAGGTGCATTCTTTAGAGGCAGATTGTTGTTTTTTTTTTTAATCTCACAGCAGCAAGGAACAGAGTAATGTTTTTCAATAAAAGAGCAGTAACAGCAGGTGATCCAAGGTAGAGTCAAACAATCCCAGGAATTAAACACCATCTGTGCTACCCCATTGTTCCTCTTTTCCAAATTCTCGCTACACTGCTTGGGGTTGGGTGTATTTACGAACAGAAAATGCATCTAATGCAGAAAATAGTAATACTAATATCAAACAGCCAAGACATTTCAGGGAAAAAAAAAATCATTTGAAATCGAGCTCCATTTTGTTAGACACAATAACCACACACACACTTTTACTTGACAAAAAATGGCGTACATGTACAGTGTAGTACAATGCCTTGTTAAATTGGTGCCCCCTTCTTGTAATAGTAGAACAACATTGGAAAAGGACAGTAAGAAGCACACTGACTTGCAGCTATGACCTCCTTCTCCACCATCCCTTCATTATCATCATTGTCCACAGAAAGCCAGTCATTGATGAGAAAGAAATACTTCTTGCTGGTCTGCAGATCTTTCACAATGACGTACTGCAGGTACCAAGATGGACTTAGTCCTAAAGACACAAATGTATATTGGTATTAATGATTATCATAGAAATAACAATGTACTATCTCTTAGTGTCATTCGGTTCACTTGAATGATTGTAGCAAAGTGTTTGGAATGTGTGCAAGTGTATGAACATCTTAAGAGACATGGTTGTGGATGTGACAAAATGAGTAGTTAACGAAAATGTGCTCATTGAGTGACACTGAGCAAGTCCAATTTAATCTCACTGCTTAATTTTCAGTCAGCATTGTGTGTGTCATTGAAAACAAGGCTGTTAACCCTTTAAAAAGGTACAAGGGACACGTGTAGCACAAATAAAGAAATATGCTAACTTTCTTCATTTCCTTGTGAACCTTAATGGGTTAACATGCCAAGTGCCTTTCATGGTGTAACACACAAACCATCTCTGTACCTTTATTGTCATGCCAGACTCTGATTTTGAAGATGCTGCCCAGACTGCTGTCCGTGGACATGTGGAATATATCCAGGCTGTTCCTGAGGAAAACATTCCACCCATCCAGGTGTCTGTGGCCACTTTTACTGTCTGTTCCATACAGGCTGATTCCAACATGAGCCGTCGTGCCTGTATGATAAGAAATACCCACATTTACACAATTAAACTCCAGCTGTGATAATGCTGTGCAACTAAGTGCATTTTTACCAATGCATAATGGACAAGCAATCTCCATTTTCAAATTGTTGTTCTGGGGTGCCTATGGAATAATCTGCTGTTAAACTGGTTACTGCAAATACTGCTGGTTTTCAATATAAACTAAGATGCACTTTAATTTGAGAACATTTAGTGGGAAGTTGATTTAGATTAAACACTATCGTTTGTTTATGGAAACACGTTTTCAAAACAAGCCAATGATGCAGCAACACAGTTGTCTGTTGAAACAACTGATTTCTTCCTATTCATCTTAGGGTATTGATCTATACTTCTGTACTGCCATATCTACTCTCGATATATAAAAAACACCTGAACCTCTGACTCATTAGGATTGTGAGACAGATTGTAGGTCTTCAAGTCCTTTTTGGCAGCAACTGTACATAAGAGAAGCTTATTAGAAAACTTTTTTTTTTTTTTTTTTTTTTTCCAATTAAACTCTTTACTTAGTGTTTGCTTGTGCCATAAAAGTGTTTTTCTTCAAGGCATCATACACAGGTGAATGCAAGGCTTCACCCAGTTGCTTCCTGTTGCTCACCTGATCCGCGTCCCCAGCCAGTTTTCACCTGGATCTCATACTTATACAGGCCATCCTTCCCACAGAACGGAATCACTCCAGCACGGTTTATGTCAATCAGGTCTAACTTGCGAACAATGACGGCCACGACCGAGTAGGTGACGAAACAGACGGCGCATGTCAGCAGAACTATGTAGTTCATTCCGGGAGATGGAGCCTAAACAGAAAATCGAGGCAAATAACAGAGAACCAAGTATGAACTGCCCTCTCACCTGCTGTACCCACTGTATCAGTTCCCAGCACCTTCAATTTTAAAAAAAAAAGTCTAAAACGGAGTTCCTGCACACTTTAAAGTGATCGCTCCAAATTCATCAGACTCCCCCTAGAACAGCATAGGAATAACATCATGAGGGGGGTTTCCAGGTTTGTTGGCAGATTTAACAAGTGATTCCCTTGGAAAATGGGGATTTATTATACAGTGGTTTCTAAACCGGTGTCACACGCCTGTCTGTAAAGGTACTCACAGGAATGATGAACCTCACAGCGTCTAGGGGTACAAAGAGACTGGCTCCGAAGGCGGTGAGGTGCTCTGTCAGACACACTGCCTTGTCTGGGGTGGTGCTCTCCAGGGGCACCATGCCGTCTGTTTTCCAGCGCATCTCCTGGTTGTTGAAGTACTGGCACAGTGAGGTGTACACTCCCACCTTCACCCGCACTGGGGACCTCCAGCACCCGTTTGTAACATTCAGGTAGTAGTCTTTGGTGGTGTCAAAAACACTGGAGAAACAAAGACAAAGGGGGAGGAATTCCTATTGGATTCCAAATCGGGGTAATAATCAATGAAAGAAGTAAAGACCCGCTGCCCATGGGAGTATCAGTCGGAATGTATAACCATGCAGCAGGGCTTTCTAACATGGCTCAGTGGTGGGCAGGAGGGCTTTATTCCAAATATATATCGATATGGATTAAAGACTAAAACAGGTGGCTTGTCAAGCTATGCATTGGGCCTGTTTATGATTACGGACGCGGAATTCTTTAGTTCACAAGGCAACTTCCCTTACTATGTGGAGTGTTCTCCAGGATAACTTTTACTATTATTGTCTAGAATAGACTTGCTCCAACCTTTAAACATAATCATCCTCTCAGTACCAGGCTACTGTCATTTTCCATCATTTCCTTCTGCCAGACAGAATTGTTGCCTTGTTCTCGTTCATGCTGCTTTTCTCAGCCATTTATCAGCTTGGGAAATGAAGCAATCTGGCCCAAAGGGTGTGATTAGAAAAGAGTGAATTATTGTAAGTGGTTGCTGTATTCGGTTTATTCTCCTAATGTCAGAGGGAAGTAATTCGACCCACAGGGCATTGGTAAAATAAATTGGTCTTTGCTTCCTTTGCTGTTGTACTGCTACAAGACCTCAACTTATTCTGACAGAGGACTGACAGTAAACAAAACATCATAGTGCTTCCCAGAAAATCTGACACACCAAGCGACCAGCAGCAGACAGAACAGTGAGCTCAGGTAAGATTTTGTCTTGTTATTTTTTATCTATGAAATAAAAACAGTTTGTACCTCCTCAGATTTTTTGAATACAGACAGGACTCAATAATTGCATGTACAACTATGGCCAAAACTTTTGTATCATCCTATAGAAATAACTCATTTTGATTCGTAAAGTCGAATGAAACCTGCCAAATAATGTTATAATAACATACCGCTTTGTAGTTTTCCATATACTTCACGAAAAATGGACAAAAAAAAATAATGTGGCATTTCAAAATCTAACATGAAATAATGTACTGCTGTTATGGCTTGTGGTAGAATTTAGCAATATAATTTTGTAGTTTCTTTGGATTACATGATGTTAAATAAAATACTCACTCTGGAGAAATGAAGAAAGTGTATAGCTTGTGATCCGGTCCCTTTGTCATGCTCAGGGTGATCCTCTTCTGGGCTGTGCAGTTATATTCATTAGGGTTCAGATAACTGTGGAGATAGGCGGTGATATACGACTCTTCTTCACTGGCAGCAGTTCCATCTGAAGAGAATAAGACATACGAGACACTGTACTAACTGCCACAATAAACCCTTCATTATGCTGTAGACTCGATGGACTTGTTACATTAGGTGCTATACAGTATAGAAGTAGCAGCGTTTCATTTCTTTTTTTATTAACTAGTGCTTCTTTACCCATTAAGTACCAAATACATTTCTTTGAAAAGAATCAACACAAAGCTATATTTGTATAATTTAGACTTGACAGTACATTTAGACTTGACGTTTGCGGTTAACAAAATGTACCATAGCAATATAGTTAATGAGAAAATGAAAACAGGTAGGTGCCAGGAGAAAAAATGCTCAAAAAATTATTAAAAAGTAGCTTGTCCTCAAATGAGGACAATGGGTTAAATTGTTATTAATGTGGTTTAAGCCAAGCAAAGTAGGAAATCTATACAACATATGGAACTTCTTGAAATTTTAACTGTGACAAGTACACTTTGTTTATGAGATTGAACAGGCATTGAAATAATGATTTTACCACACTTTTTCAAAAGTACAACCTTTCCAAACCATTTACATGTTTTAAATCAAGAGCTGATTGAATGTCAGTGGTGAGCATGACGCGTGACCTCCTACTGTACATGTAGGAGCTCAAACATGGGTCATATTGCTTCACTGTAATGTCTGATACATCCGCAGTATACCTAAACCACACTTACCGTTTAACATAGTAAACATGACTTGAATATGCAGCCCTGCTGCTTTGTTGGTATTTCCAGTTGTCACCAGCACAATGACAGAACTCCACTCACTGACCACCTGTGTCCAAGAGGAGTTCGCCTGAACTCCAGTGCTGTTGGAAACCATTACAGTGATGGCCTTACTGGCTCCAAGGCTCGATATGGGAATCTGAGTTCCATTCGCAGTCTGAAACTCCATCGACGCCACTTCTGTGGAAACCGTGTAGTTTCCAACGTAACCGAAGGGGAACGGGTTCGAGTCGACCTGAAACATCACCTGAACGATGCCAGTCATGTCGCGGAAGGTGCTGTTGAATTCTTTTGGGATTGAGAAAGGGCACAGTGGTCCATCGGGAAAGCAGAGCAGGTTCAGGGGGTGGGCGCGCTTGCCCTGCGTTGTGATTTCCGTCCCGTGTAAGACTAACGGCTCCTCATTTAGGACGCGGGAATGCATGAGGATTCGCATCAGCTCTGAGGACAGGTTGTAAGCCTTGGAGGCCACCAGCAGGGGGTGCCGATCATTGGAGTTGTCATCCGTTGTTGGCTGGGGAGGAGGCTGGTTAACAAGGTGAATCAGATCTCCTGAAAAACAAAAGATCATTGCTACTAACACCTTATTACAATATGTCTTAAAAGGAGTGCTAATGGGGTTTTACATCATATCTTGCCTGCTTGCATACTTTCTTTAGCTAGTATGTTATACTTGAATTTAGAATATGCAGATATTTAAAAGTTCCTGGTATGTTCAATCATGCATTGTAGTTCAAATTCACTCATGTACCAGGATGCAAGAGAACCACAATATGTTCACCTTTGGAGTTTTCGAATGTAGCTCTTAATTACCAACAGACCTCTGCATATATAAAAACATGTAGGAGAAACTTTGACAAATAAGTGCTGTGAAATGTCTGTAATGGCCTCCTAGCTGCTGAGGATTCGCTGGTTGAATATGTGTGCTGTGAGATTGCTGCTTGCAGGCTTTTTCGTTACAAACCCATAATGTTGAGGATGTTGTCGGCTAGCTTTGTGGGCGTCACTGTCCCCTGTCTCGTGTCACTCTGCAGGATTGCCAGCATTGACTCCAGCTTGGTTAACGTTTCTCTCTGGCATTCTCTGCAAATGAATTCCCTACTAACAGCCTAGAAAGCAAGAAAAGAAAAAATCAGGCTAAACTGAAACTCCACCTGAATAAGATCTGGCTGCATTAACAAATGTTCAAGATTATGTACTAGACGGTAAAGTCTATTTCGTGGTGGTCCCTATTTACAGGTGAAGTTAGTGAATGTAGCCTGTTGTTGACCAGTATTGGGCTTTAGCTAACCAGGATGCCTTGGTCAACACTCCTATTTCTCAAAAGAGCGGCATGGTATCTTTATGCACAGATTAGACAGGACGTTGCTTGAATATCTCCACTGACTCCATCTGTCCCCCTACCACCAATCTGGGTCATTGCCAAGTATCTAGCCCAAAACCATACACTAAAGAACCTGTTTTCCTAGAGACTACTATCTCAATGAGACGCCAAGGCAGCAAGGCTGAAGATACTTTTTCATTTATATGTATGTGTATATTGTGTAGTTACCGTGCACTGGGCTAAGGCAGCTGACGTTTGCTGGATATCGTCCACCGTGTTCACCTCCAGAGAAATCAGAGCCAAAGTGACCTTGCTGCGAATCAGGATTCTGAAATCCTGCTCACTTTGCGAGTCCAAAGACGACGGACCAATTTGCTCAAACTGCAAATACAGTAGCAGGAAAGAAAAGAATCAGAAACTGCAAATATCCAACAACAGTGAGTTCAACATTCTATTTGCTTAAACGTCATAACTTAACTCAACAAGTTGCTGAGTTTAGTTATGCAGCCAACTTGTCTATGCCAGATTAGGTAGGTAGACCTTATAAAGGTTATACTTGATAGAAAGTTTGAGTGGACTTCTGCTGAGCTCCTACCTCATTTAACACTGTGATGAGGGCCAGTGCATACTCCCGGACTTGCCGCGGATCTTTCTGCTTGATCAGGTCCTCCAGGGATGTTTCAGTCTGGTTGTACAGCCAGTGAGTCAGACTCTGAAACTCCTCTGGTGGATCAGGGAGGCGGATAACCATGGATCTGTCAGTCAACCAAACAACATCATCCTTTAGTAATGAAATAATGAACCATACATCTCAAATAGCATTTACATAAACCCTTTATTGAGCATGGTTTATAGTATACATATATTGACTAAAGCTGAGGCTTATAGTGTAAGGTGAAAACTGTTATGTATTACTCTCTTATTAATATCTTCCATGCTTTGCCCGGTCTGCCATTTTGTTTCTTGTGAGATGGCACCAGAGGGAACTATTGACCACTTGACTACAGTTTTGTGGTCAACAGCACAAACTATTTTTGGTTAAGTGACCCCGGGATTAGCCAATTGGTATTCAAGTTTGAATCTAATGGTTTTTTTAATGTAACCGCGCTCCATGATTTGGCTACTCACTGATTGAGAGCTACGATGGCTGCCCCCTGCTGGTCTTGCACTGTCACGGACACGTCCACTCTGAACCTGCTGGCTCTGAAGCCAAGTGGAAGGAAGGCAGAGTACTCGGCACTGGTGCCTTTATACACACAGAAGTCCTCACAGTGCTCAGTGTTACAACGGGTGACAATCAGGCTGTAGAGAAGTGGAGTCTCAGAGTCTTCCGAATCTTTATACCCTGCAGTTAAAATAGAGGCGGTTATTGCAACTCAAATAATTTTTGTTGCAGCTCATGTTTTTGTTCACGAACCTCATTAACAGGACTTGGCACAAGTTACTCAATGGCCGTCAAGAATATAATGCATTTAAATGAAGGGTCCGTTGAAGATAACTAGCTGTCTGAAAATTGTAATGGCAGGTCAGTCCTGTAATCATATTTAATTTTACACTGTAATATAAATTCTGACTTTTCTCCCCCTTGAATGTAGTCTTCTGGCACTGTACTTTATTAGCGAGGGCACAAGCTCCTCAAAACATGAAGCAATATGAGGTTATAAAACTTTACCTGTACACTTGAACTGCACTTTAGTGGTCAATGCGTTTGCTGTGTCACTGGGGTGAACCACACAGGAGCCGCCAGCAGGGGGCAAGTTAGGCCGCAGTTCAATGGAAGCAAAGCCCTCGTTCTCCATGAGAGGATCAGTGACGTGCAGACTGAAGGTGTAAGCGTCTCCGTCCTTCAGAATCCCCTGCCTCACCACCAGGTTCATGCCAGTGCTTCCAGTGGAGGTGGTGGTCGCATCCAACACCAGGGACTCATTCTTTGAGTTCTGGGCCCTCCAGCGCTGTGGAAATGAACCACAAACAGGATCAGTATAAAGTCTGGTCACCACACAGCAATGAAACAACACAAATATTTGTAAGACCCTAGATTATGTATTTTTGCAAGTACAGATACAATTCAACTTCAATGATATGTGCTTCAGTTGTTTTCAACATCATTGCATATGTTTATTTTTTAACACAGCAATTCCTGCTGTGCCCCATATGCATGACAATATACTGGGCTTTGCAACTAAATACATTCAATAAATGTTATTCAAAAGGACCTCTTAAAAACCTGGAAACGTTTTCAGCTTAAAAAGTCCTGCGTTTGTTTGCAAAGTTGGCTTTTCCACTCTTGGTCTTTGTTCCAACCCTGTTCTAAATTGTTTAACTGAACCAATTAAACCTCCATCCAGACCCTGAAGTTGCTAGTTATATCATTTTACCTGTTAAATCTGCAGCAGAATGGTCCTCCAGGATCGTGATTGGACACCCCTGATATAAGCCAAACAGTAAAGGGTGCTGGTGTTTTTATAACCCAGCTTGCAATGCACAGAAGAGAACCGTTTCCCTAAGAGTCTCTTACCCCAGAGTGAGAATTATTATCCTGACAGTTGTTACAGGTCCCAGCCAGATACACATAAGAGCTTTGGCTCACTTCATAGACAGACTGCGCCTTGCATGAAATGCACTCCAAAGACACCATGGGGACTGTGCCATTCTTCACCAAAACCTGTGAAAAACAAGTCGAAATTCATTTCCATCACAGACGCTGTGTAAACTTCAGGGAAACTATCAAGTAAAGGTAGGGAATTCGGTGTAGCCTCAAAGGTTTTCATCCATTTTACTGCCCTTTATAAGCTCCAGTACCATTTCCAATACCCAAACTTTCACCTTTCAAGCTAGAATGCCACTTGATTAACATGTTTCAAATTTACTTAGGTGACTTAGGCTATAAAGGGGCAAGGTGTCATTTTAATTACATTTTAAAAAAATGGTGTGCTCATCCAACTATTGCTTCAAAGCTGTAACATGTCTAAAAGTTTGCCAAAGCAATACCACAAGGAAGTAACTTTAAGTCAATCTTGGGCTACTTAGTGAAAATTGGCGTAATACAGTAATTTCAATCTCCCTCAGAAAAGTTTCAGCACAGTAAACTATAATAAAAGCATGGTAAAGCATTGTACAGCCCAGTAGAGGTATGAGAAACAAAACAAAAAAAAAAAATTATATATATAATAAAAAAATCTAACCATTGTAATCTATGGTGAATGTAATGAACAAAATTACAGTGAAAATACATTGTATAAGGGCTGGCCCAATGTTCATTTTCACTTTTAAAGAGTTCTCTGTTATCTTTTTGTAGGTCCAGTAATATTTTCATTGCGTCTGCATTTTTTTAAAAACCATTCAGGCTGCAGGCATCTATTGTATATTAAATGTATTGGAGTCAAGGGCTACATTCAATATACATTTTTCATCACAGCTTCAGGTTATTTAATTTTCAGCAGAGAACTAATTACAATAAAAAAAAGGGAAACGGCGGCAGCTGCTGCATTATAAATGGAGGCCTGAGTCATCTTTGTGATGGACCGAGTTCAAGTGGAGGAACATGTGTCTTTTTCAGACAAATTAATTTTAAAAGACTGTCTGTGCAATACAGCAAAGAGTTCCTGTAGGACTATTTGTATGCTGCTTAGCAGGCAGCAAGGACAAATCTGTTCACTTTAAATATGCTATTCTTAAGCGAGTGATTTTCTAAATTCTGACAAGTTAAAGCTTATTCGATAACAATTCCACTTAATGACACCCCCTGTTTTAGTGTTTCTTTACAGACTAGTATCAGCTATCTGCAGATGAAGTCACGCACACAAGAATATATAAAAATGTATATAACACGAAGTTTAAAAAATTGCATCGCGATGAAGGCTTAGAAATGAGGAACCAGATTGCATAATACATTGCTAAGGCTGGGGCCTGCCTTCACAGAGTTTTTCTATATTAGAATTCAATAGTGTAAGAGTAGAATTTAGGAGTACCTCAAAAAGATACTATTACAGCTATTGTAAAGAAAATGTATCATGTGCTTTACCCACGTAGCAGAACTTCAGGCTAGTACTACCCTTTGATTTTTTTACACTCTTGTGAACGCTCACAAATAGTCCAGAAACTCAATAATAAAAAACAGTGCTATTTGAATCAGAAACCCTGGGTTCAATTAAATAATCAGACATGGTTGAAACAAGCTGTCTGGGCTGTTCACTTAAATAATTAAGGCCATGGATGGGTAAAGCTCCCTGAGTAAAAGGGTCTCTGGCACCACTGACGTAAAGACAAACAAACACGGAAATGACATGGCACACCCGCCTTGGCTGTTCTAGAGGCTGGTCTGTGTACTCACAGTCTGGGTTGTATTCTCTGGGCTCATGCCAGCTTTGCTGACAGTCAGGAGGAACGTGTACGCCACATCTGCCTCAAGCATGTCCTCAGCGATGACCAACACCTTTTCCTGGGAGCCGCAATTCAGATTGCAACCAGAGGAGGGCGTCTGTAGACACACGAACAGGCAAAAGATAGAAAGATATGAAAACCGGGGTTCAGGCATTGTGCATTGGCACTTGAGTCAGTAGTGGTTTTAGCTGCCTACTGTGTTTAAGGCCCTGTTCTTTTATTAAGTTAATGGGTCCCTGGGGTCTAATTGATCCAAACACAGCAACAAAGGTTAGGACTATTGCCACCAATTATGTTTAAAATGAGCAGGCGCTGCACCTAATCGACATTAACAAAGTATTTATGGTTATGCTTCTTGTGATACACAGTCAAAGGAAAGTCTAAAATGTGAGCATTCACATCTGTAACAGATTTTGGCAAGATGCTTCAATAAGAAAATAGTGAACAGCGCGTTTTCAAGTGGTAAATGAAAATGGTCCTGTTTAAGCCCTGGCACTCTCCCAGCAGGCGATGAAACACCCATTACTGAAGCTGACTGTTTAAGAACAACAGCTTGTGAAAGTGTGTCTTCATCAGCACGCTGCAGTCTCTTAAAGCTGCAGGGTCCCACCATCATGTTCAATTTTACACTGAAGTACATTTAGCTCCATTGTTTTCAATAATTCGACATAAAAGCTCCCAACCATGACGCGTTTTACATTCCAATAGAATTCACCTTCAAATAGAATTTGTCCTTTTACTTTATTTTCTATAATTTAGTCTCCTATGCACTCCATCGATCATAAACATGATGTGTTTGTGGTCCAGTTTGTGTTCATTTCATGAAATCTTAGCCCCAATGTGAAATATGCCAAAATAGGCATAAAGCCTTCTGCTACCGCTTGCAGCTGTAAAAAGTTCTGAGCAATGCACTTTATCTTTTGTTACACTGAAGCTCGGGAAACAAAACAGAAATCGCTTTTGCTTTGTTTTTCAAATAGCATTTTTGTTACATTGATACATTTTACAGAAACACATACAGCTGATGTATTCAGCATAAGCACCTTAAAGTAAAAAGGAATATATTTTTTAAACTCTGTGGGGCTTTGTACCTTTAATTTGTTCAGTTTTGAAGAGCACTGGATAGTGTCTCACTGACAGTTCCTTGGATTAATTTCCAAATTGCTGGAGCAGACTGGTTATGTCATTACTCCTTACCGGAACTTTTAGGTTTGAACTGTATTGTTCCTCTCTAGTTGGGAAAATTATAACTTATTATACTTAAATTGAGAGACCTGAGAAAAACAGTAAAAACTGAATTGAAAAATCTGATACACAAATGAACAGAAGGCTTTCAAGAATTGCAGCTTCTGTGTTTTAGTACAGCGAATGAAAAGAATCTCATACTAAATATTTGGCGATAATACCTGCTATTTATTTGTTTTGTCATACAGTGGAACGTCGCATATCCTACTGTCACATAACCGCCCTGATCAATTAACCACCTCGCTGAATAAATAAATAAATAAATACATATTCAAAAGTAGCTGCGTGTAGCCAGTGGAGAAAGCTTTTTTTTTTGTGCAATGTGTTTTTATGATGGAGCACACACTTGCAGATACTGGCAGCGTGTTGTAGCTTTTAAATGCATTTGAATTAAACAAAGCAAGCTTCATAAACACAATGCTTACTGGCCGTTTGTTTAAAATAGCCGAAGCAATATTCAAACCGAGCTGCTTATCGGCTGTTGGTAATATCAAGAAAGAGCGCAAAGTACCGTGGCAGAGACATTAAGAAAGCAGAACCAGGGAGACAGGGACTTCTAGAGTTAAGAAAGAAGCCATCAGTTGCAGGTTACTGTACATTTACCGTTTTGTTTCGTATTTTTTGTTTTTCTTTTAAAGCTTTGTGTGGAGATGGCTTATAGCAAACCGCATAGCAACGCTGTGTATTTGTAGCCTAATTAATCTTGTTTACGACTGCTTACTTTTAAAGCAAATAATGTCCCAGTGTTTAAAGCAGTTTGCATGTTGTTTTTGTTCTCTAATCTATTTATGGATGTGTAAATGCTTTTTCTATAGATGTTCGCAAATCCGACTTTCACATATCTATCTGTACCCCAGTCCACAGGGGGTCGGATATGCGACGTGGTACTATACTGATCATATTTTACGATGTACTCTTTAATCTGTTGCCTTAATATGTTTCTACTGTAAAAGGATTCTTAAAAACAGATATCGCCTCCTGATTGCCTCAGGCACTTCGTTTCTTGAGGAACAGTCTCCAATAATAATCTTCATCTTCAGATAAAAAGTTAATGTTATACGCTTGGTTAAATTCAAACCTTTTCGTACCGCACTAAGTATCTGTGGTTTGCTAAAGTTTCAGACAAAGCTGTTCAAAAAAAAAAAAGAAGAAGAAGAAGAAGAAGAAGAATAATAGGAATAATTCAGTGCTAGTGTCTCCACTGTGCTACATCAGAAACATGCTGTTTAAACCCAGACTCCAAATGGACAAGTCTAGAAATACTAAAATACATTTTACTAATTCAATGATAAACTGTTCCACCAGAAGTCTCTTTCAATGTCTTCAAGCACAAAAGTAACAATGTTTCAATGATACAGTAAGTATAATTTTAAACACTCCATCATAAAAGGTCCAATAGTCTTAATTAAAAAAATAAATAAATACGTATATCTAAAATATTTGTCAAAACGTACATCTTACCTTGGATGAAATCATACATGTCCAAGTATAACTCAGAGGGGATTGGTTGTCAGTCTCCAGATTGGGGTCATATGACTTTTCACCATTCATCAGTAAATCCTGGGTCTTAGACCAAACTCGAAATGTCCCACCATCGATTATAGGAACCAGTTTACTCGGAACCACATTTAGATGAATAGCAATGCTCTTTCTAAGTGGCACATCTGCATATGAAAGGGAGAAGACAACACAGTAGCTCCCCAAGTCCAGTGCCATCCTGGGTATGACCAGTTGAGGCCTCTGTACATCGACATCATGAAGGCTTACTTTACAATTGTCATTGGAGTTCAAGCAGGTTGTGGATCTGTAAATCTCCCAGAGGTACTCTATCTTGTACCTCGTGCAGCCTCTGAGGTCCACAGCTACCTCCAAATAGTTTCTCTGGGATCTTTTGATGACAGTTTGAGATGACTGAACTGGTTGGACCTCAGGTTCCTCACACTCCAAGACTTGTATAGTCACGGTGGTCTGGGCAACTGCAAAACTTACAAGATTGCTTGCGTTTACCTCTACAGTGTACTCCCCTGGAACCAAGTAAGAATGTGATATGTTTGCAGTTTTGGTCATCCTTTTTTCAGAACCATCGCCAAAACTCCACACATAGTTCACTGAAGTTGCATGCGGTGAAACCAAAGCCTGCATGGTCACAGGTTTGTTGACAAGAGTTTCTGCAGGCTTCGCTTCAAGTGTAGCTAAGAGGAGCCTGTTCTGGGCTTGGATTACTCTTGTGATGTTCTGACTCCCCAAAGCGTTGAAAGCGCTGAGGTATATGGTGAGCTGTCCTGCTTGGGGCGGCGTGTAGGAGACTTGCTTTCCAATGATGGTTTTCTTAGAACCGCAGTGTAGATCAAAGGTCCACAGATACGTCACTGGAGAACCAGTCAGAGTTTCGGCATTGAACATTTTACTCACTCCTGTTGGAATAGCTTCCTCGCAACAGTTGACGATTCTCAGTCTGCTAACCGGCTCCATTACTGTTACTATAATGCTGGTCCTTTCTGTACTGACTTGGTTTTGTGCCGTCAGGTTGACAACAAAGTCCCCCACCTTGGTAAACTGATGGGTATAATTGAGGTTGACAACGAACACCGAGGAGTCTCCACTAATACTTAGCAAGAAGCTTACCGAAGTTCCTGAAGAGATTCCAATCATGAAAAGAACATTCTCTCTCAGTGCCGCGATGTTCTTGCTGGTCTTTAACTCAAGCCCTCCTATTTTGTCTTGTACTGTGATGTTTCTAGAGGCCAAAGCCCAGCTGATATCATTGGAAGCATTTAAGGAGATGGTATAGGTCCCAGACACTGCAAAAAGCAGAGTAATTTGCTGCTCGGTTGCTGTACTATTTGGAAGATGCCACGTCCATGAAACATTTGTTCCTCTTTGAAATTCCCCTTGCAGTGAGACAGTTGAACCAGAGGCTATGTAATATTGGTCTGGTAGATCCTGAGCAACAAAATTTACTCCTGAAATAGGCTCTTGTACACTAATTAAAGTTGCAACATTTTTTGAGCTCACTTTATTGGTAATCATGACACCAACTTGTTTGAGTCCTGGAGTGCTAAACTGGTGAGTAATCCATGACTCTTCTGTAGTATTGGTAAAATGATCTTCTGCGGACCAAATATATTTTATATTGGTGCCACTGCTTACTAACAAAGAGATATTAGTAGAGCGATTGACTGCCACAGGGTTGGGCACTGCAGTCATGATTATATTTCCAACAGGATCCAGAAACTCAATGGTCCTGTTCACACTTGATGTGCCCAAGAGGTTGGTTGCTTTTAGAATTACATCATAAAAGCCAGGTTCTGGAAAGTTGACTGGTAAAAGCTTTCCACTGAAGTTTAGAATAGGGTCTTGGGCTTTTAAAACTGTCCAGATGTAAGACATATTGGTTCCATCTCTGATGGCTGCCTGCATATGGAGAACTCTGTTGGTTGCAAAACAGCAACCGTCAACAAGATCCTCTGCTACAATGTGAAGACCCTCTATCTCCTTCAGTACAAAGATGAAAATGCTGGCCTGCATTGAGCTGATTTCATTCTCTGCAGTCACAATGATGTTAAACGTCCCAATGGACCGAAATGTGTAGAAAATAGTTGACGATCGAGGAATTGGCGTGCACCTGTCGCACAAGATCCAAGAGTAATGGACATCGTCTCCTGCTAACAGATGTGCCATGAAAGTGACAGATGCATTCAGTGGCACAATGGTCTTGCTTGCAGTAACTGTCAAGCCACGAACTGGTGTTTTGACTGCAACGCTAATTTGTGAGTTATTACTGCTAACCTCATTCCAGCCTGTGAGGGTAATGTTAAAATTACCTGTTGAGTTATATAGGTGGGTGGCATTGCAGCCCATTTTGATGCTTCCATCACCAAAGTCCCACGTGTATCTCTCTTTCCAATAACTCCCAGAAGCCCTAAACATGTACGTCTCCTGTAATGCTAAATTGTTTGACTTTGTGCCATTGTGTGTGATTATTACCAACCCAACAGACTCCTGGACTTCAATCAGCACCATATTGCTGCTAAATGAAATGTTGTTGAGCACAGAGACTGTAACAGAATACTGTCCCGCGTTTCTGTAAGTGAAGCCCATTTCATTAGTTCCTCGGACAGCTGAGTCATTAGTGCCAAAGTCCCACAGATAACTGTACTGATACTCAGGAAAGGCATGGACACAAAATCTGCTCTCCTCGCCCAATTTGGTGTATTTACTGAGAGGCACAATTGTCACATTCATTACCACTGGCTGAACACAAATACTTGTGAAGAAATTGGCTTTATTAACACTGCTTGACAGTCCCAATGAAAGAGCATACATCCCACTCCTTCTGAATAGATGATTCGCCTCAGGACTGCCTTTTACAGTCAGATTAGGTGAACCGTCTCCGAAATTCCAGTCATATACATAGACTGAAGAGTTTCCTGATACAAAGGCGATAAAACTTATATTAAGAAGTTCCTGAATGCACTTGGAAGGCTCTAACCTCAAGACCTCAAGCACAAATACTTGAACAGATAGGGACACTGACACAACACTGACTGAATTTACGGCTGTCACGTTCACAGTGTAGATGGCGTCTTTCACGTAAGTGTACTCCACCACAGGACCGACTCCTGTCAGCTGACTCCCATCTCCCATGTCAAAGATCCAACTAATGTTATTCCCGGTTTTAACCTCTGCACTTATCACTACTGCAGTATGAAGCTCAGTAGGTCCATTCGATGAGGCACTTAGACCTGTGATCTCCTCAAAGACTAGAACACTCCTTTGGGAATCTGTGCTGCTGATGGTGTTGTTAGCGCAGACGCTGATGTTGTAGACCCCACTCTGATTGAAGGTGTGGTTCACTCTGCGCTCCCGCCCCTGAACAGGGGAAGAGCCATCGCCGAATCTCCAGGTGTAAATTATTCCATATGGTGAAGGGAGGGGATGGGCCTCGAATGCTGCCGTGCTACCAACCACAAGAGCTTCAGTATCAACTATTATTCCCACACTAGTGAGATTGCTGTAGACAAACACTTGTACCAGCTGGCTGATATTTTCATACTTGTTAGACACAGACACAGTAAGGGTGTATTCTCCTGTAAGACAGAAGAAGATACAACATTATTAATGAATGAATACAAGTCTGTCTGTGTTTGTACATACTCTTGTCTCTAAAAAGAGACACCTTAACCAGCCCTGGTGCTGTGTGTATATATATATATATATATATATATATATATATATATATGTGGTTTCTTTAATAGACTACATAGTCACTGTTCTGACAACCCACTCCACCCCATTTGGCACAATAGTAGTTTCCTCCCATACCTCCCCTGTGAGATGGATCAGTCCGACTAAAGTGGTCACACGTCTAAAAGCTTTCTCTAAGTGTGCTGTAAACATTCAGAATTGGATGAAAGTACAACAAATGAATGTCACTTACGACCGCAGTTTTGCATGGTGTTTAATTAATGAAAATTGACAAATTGTCCCTGCTTACTACCAGCAGCACCAGGAATATTATGAATGTCATCTGCAAGTTATGCTGTTGTTCAAGGAAGCAAAACAAAATGTAAAGTACAAAAAAAAAAAAAAAAAAAGTCCTTCAAACCAACTTGGCTTCAGAATTTGACACTAACTACATAAGCAATGCTAGAAAACCTTACCGGGTTGTTGGTATGTGTAGGTGACATTGTGCTGTAACAAGGCCTGGTTTACACTGGTGTCTTGAACCTGAAGAGAAATGTCATAGGGGGGCTTGAAATGATAGGTGTCGTAGCCGCCATCCCCAAAAGTCCACCTGAAACATATTAACAAATGCACACAGATTCTCAACGGCCAATTTAATTTACAGTACAAAGGCTTACAGTAGCATAGTGGCCGTGCTTTGGACAGACTGTAAAAATGCACATAATGTTTTTCCATCAGAATTCAAAATATAAACTAAAATAAAACTGAAAACCACCTGCCGCATGCAGAACTAACCAAAACTTTTGTCTGCTTGACTTTGTTTCTTTTATGTTTAACCTGACAAATGCTTTGCAGCAAATCATTACTGACAAAGTTTTTTCTCCAGTCCCCAAGAACAGTCATCCGAAAAATAGTGTGTCTCTTATTCACCCCATTTCATGGGTGAAAAGAAGCCAGCAGCAGCAGACTTGCTAACACTTAATTACAGTGACAGAATAATTATAAAACAGTTTGACTTCAAAAAGCATTACACTTTGTTGGACAGGGGACGATCTAGAATGTGTGCTGTATTACTCCCCGGAGGATACATATTTGTTTGCAGTCTTTTATTGTGATTTTAGAAAAAAAAAAAAAAAAAAAAGAGATGAGTTATAAAGAAACATTTAGTAGAACCATGAATAGCCGCATGCATGTTTTATTTGAATAATTCCTGTCTGAACATTTTTTTCTTTTTTTTTTTTTTAGAAAATGAAAGCTGTCCAAACTGTGAGATTTAACACAACATACATCCCCCACCACAGCTGTAAATACAGAACTGGAGCCCTGAAGTGTGATTTCGTTTGCTTCCGTGAACTAATGCGACACAAATTATACATCTTACCATGTCCATCAAAGTGTATTGCTCTTTTGCACACTGACAGGTTCCTCCATTTACCCCCAGATATCCTCATAATCGGATAAGCGGCTCTCTAGTTCAGAATGTCTCCACTATAACCCTGAGTATATTAAAGACGAAGTAGCAGGGTTCTGAAAAATATAGCATTAGAGGTCCTCACGTGTTGCTAGAACTGTTTAAATAATGTACCTGTATTTTTTTCTTTTCATTGTTAACATCCTGACAATTTTTTACATATAACTTTAAAGTCTGTTTCAAAGCTCTTTTCAAAATGTCCGCTCTAGTGCACTGGGGTTTGAGATCTGTCCTCTAAATCACTGCAGGAAGTGCGCTGGCTTTTCTGTTCCGTACCACATCACGGATCGTTACTGCTGTGTTACCTATTTCACACTGTTGGGCAATAATCTTACACTATCCGTGCACTTGAGCGGACATTTTGAAAAGAGCTTTGAAACAGACTTTAAAAGTGTAAAAAGTCGTCAGGATGTTAACAATGAAAATTACAGGTACATTATTTAAACAGCTGTAGCAACTTGTGGGCACATGTAACAATATATTTTTCAGAACCCTGCTACTTACTAAGGAGTGTACTAATTGAGCCCTCAGTCTTTCAGTACACAGATTATTTGGCATAGCAGTACAATAATTCAAAATAAACTAACTATGCAATAGATAGTATACATGATACACTTTACCGGAATGTGGCCTCCACGGCTGTGTCCACTTTGACGCTGGCTGTAAGCGTCTCAGAAGAACTCTGAGGGATGACAGCAGGGACACCAATCACCCTCAGGTCAGCCATCATATTCATTCTGTCCACCGTGACATTGAATTCTGCCGCCAGGCTGCTCACGTGGTTTAATGCAGTGACCTGTCGGGGGAAACGCAGCAAACATCATGTGATGCAATACGTATCTGAATAAATATTTTACCCCCTTAAGGTACACAAGGAATTAAGCGCTTGTTGTTCAAATGGTTTCTTCTTAAAATACATTTGAGAGTGACTCACTAGGAGGAAATGCTCATATTTCTTATACATAGTGCTATCCTTTAAGACATGCAACTTACTTAAATATGACTGCACATTCAGACTTGCATTGATTTTGATAAGGCCGTTTCAATGGAGATTTGGTCAGAACCCAGAAATAAGGCCGAATTATATAGAATGCAGGTGTATAGGGGGGCTGGATTAGACAGGTTTTACTGTATACGGTACTACAAGTCTTTGGTTGAAATAGTCTGTTTATATTCAAGGATTTTCAGCAGTAGTTTTGAATGCAAGTATTCTTTTAAGAGGCGACATTCAATGGTATAAGTATTTTGTAACAGTGTTAAAAAGTCATTTAATAAATGGGGTATAAAAGGAGACGATTCACAGAAACAAAGAAAGAAGGAGATATAAAGTAAACCTGTACCCACAGAAAGTTTGTAGATCGCTGCATTCTGGTAAATCACATTAAGTGCTGTATTGTAGTACGTGAATGATGGTTTATCATCAACTGTCCACTTAAAAGTAACATCAGATCCACTGTCCACAACTGCAGTGTAACTCTGAAACAGAAAGTTACCATCAGCCTCATATTAAACACGCAACAGAACTTAAAGCCACCAAGAAAGACTTTGTCAAAATATTTGTCTTTGGATTTATTAAGTTTCCTCTATTTGCTTAAAATAATAATAATAATAATAATAAGTTGGTTTCATCAGTGTTCTTTATCACTGAGTGCTTAGAAGAGTTTTAAATATGGAGATTTTCAGTACAGTGCTGTAAAAATCATAAAGACATTAAAATTAAATTGGATGTTTTTTGAGTCCATGCTACTTGAATGATGCTTTCTTTCTATTCAATGACATGAAATCCATGTTAGTGCAATATATCTGTGTTGATATATATATATATATTTTGGATGATTGAGGTTATTAACTGCTTTCAGGCTGATCACAGTACAGTATACACTGGGCATTCCCAGTGTATACTGTACTGTAATCATACATGCAGTTCTTGGAGTGACACTTGATTAATGTTTAATATAAGCATTGCCAGGACCACTCAATTTACTATGGATTCCATAACTATGCTGCATTTTCTAAGTCCAGTAAATTCATAAATTATGGATAAAGTGCTGTACTGAGAATAAAAATAACAGATGAGATTTGCTCCCGAACCAGCCACTACTGAAGATGGAGTTACAACTTTAAAAATGGTATAGGCTTGCCACTCTGCTGATACTCAGGGAGGAAAGATATTGCTTTTTCAAACTGCACACTATATAAAAAATAGGTGGTTTCTGTTCCATTTTGCTTAGTTTTTTCCCCCTTTGATTTTTAGCCTAAAGTGCAAAACAGTTTTCAGTTCATAAAACAACCAGTCAGAGATGATTGTTTATCTGTTTTTTCCACCCTGAAACACATTATTAATGCTGCTTGGAATTAAGGAATTAAAACCACTTACCACTAAGGAATTAACCAGCACTCTTTGGTGTGGATCAGGGACGACCCTCAGACCTCTCACAGGGTCCTCTGTCTTTACTTTAACAGTCTGGTTCTCAGAGCTAAGTTCATTGTCTGCCGTAATGACAACAGAAACGACACTGGCATTTATCAGTTCCAGGTCTATGCGTGAAAACAGAGTACCACTGCTGTTCATTTTACAGTCTTCAATTAGTGAGGCAATTTCTTCAGGGCAAGTTGTTTGGAAAGGAAAACTCTGGTTGTTGCCATGCCAACGGGCTGTTGCATTGTGCCAAGAGGTGATTTTAAGCAGAAGAAATGTTTTGTTTGTAGGGAAGTAGACAGTGTCATCTTGCACTGGTGGGTAGACGATGGTTAAGCCAAGATGGGGCGCAACCTGAAACGTGCAGGAAAGATTTCTAGAAAAGGGTTTGCTTTCTACAGCTGCGTGAAAGGTATAAATTCCTGGGGTGGTTAGACCAGCTTTAAGAAGCGGACTTTCAATGAACTTCACTTTCTTCTGGGTGTACAGGACTCGAAGGTTGCAGACTGCTTCTTCAGTCCAGTTTCTCAAGGTTGTGTTGTCAAGGGAGTCAGTGATCCAGTCAGAATGGTTAACACGGAAGTAGCTCTGTTTCCATGGTGACATAGTATCTTGGCGACAGTTGATTAGTGAGCCTGGTTCTCCATCATGCTGGACTGCAATAAAGTCTCCGGGATAGACTTGGATATCTTCACTCCAACTGTGTGCCTTTATGAAAAAAAAAGAAGATAACTCTACATGTATACTTATTGTAAAACCATATTTTTATATATTTTTATATACTATATCTATCTATCTATCTATCTATATATATATATATATATATATATATATATATATATATATATATATATATATATATATATATATATATATATATATATATATATACACATATACATACACACACCGAGCATCAAAACATTTATTTAACAAAAAATAAAAGTATATAAATAATGGACATTGACAAAATGTTTTTGGTTTCTTTTTAATCACTCGATCATTCATCCTTGACCATGACACGCTTGAGTGACTATGACAGAAACATATGCACTTAACCACCTAATTAGTGAGACAGTTGATTGGGCTCTGGATATGGAGTGATTTCAGCTGTTGAATTGCAAGCTTGAATAAAAGCAATAAAAGAACAAAATCACAGAAAAAAAAACAAACGAGACGGTATAACCAGACACACCCAAGAGTCACAACACATAGTGCCCAATATCAACAGAACATTTTGCAGCATCTTTGTGATTTTGATTTGAGAGTTTGTCATTTTTCGATCACTTCTAGTGAATTTTATCCAAATATAAGTGATAAGTTTATTTTGACTGATATATTGACAGCAGGGAGGGGGTTAAAACCTCCCTGCAGAAAAACATGTGCGTAAGGCACATTTTGGTTTTGTTTTGTTTAATTGTTTAATTGTTTTTGTTAATTGTTTTATTATTAATCATTACCTGCACCTGGCTACTATTGAAAATTGAAGCCAGGTGCAGCGTTTAAAAGGAGAGCAGTCAGCCCACTTTGGATGGCTGCTGAAGAGGGCAGAGGCCCGACTGTGCTGGTGTGTGGGTACAGCCGTAATTTGAAAAAGAAAAAGGTAGAGTGAAGCCTTTTTTGTGTGTGCGCTGTTTTGTTACAGGTAAACAGCTTAGCTGTCCTGTTTTAGTTTAGGTTCCTGTTCTGTTTAGTTAGTGCTCAAAGAGAGCTAGGTGTTTGTTTTGTTTTTTGTTTTTGTGTTTCATTAAAAATAGTGCAACCGCGCTTCAAAAATCCATTTCTGTGTGTTGGGTCAGTGTTTTTAAAGGGGCAACGAACCGTGGTGAGTGCAAAGAGGTTTGATTCTTTCACTATATATATATATATATATATATATATATATATAATATTTTAACTAGTCTAAGCACCACAATGTTAGAATAATAAATATTGATTTGCCTGAATGCAGAAAATGTGGTGTAAAATTGTATCATATTGTTCATCAGGCATGGTTTTAGGAGACAATGTCAGAGCTGCCCCACCCCTCACTGGAAGCCTGGTTTTGTATTTCCATCCAAATAATCTCAAAGGACATGACATTTAAAAAGTCGACAGTTGAATGTAAAGAAAGTACTTACCAAATAATGAGTTGAAACAGCAGGTAAAAGTGTGAAGAGAAGCTCATGAACCAGGCTGTACTCTGGCTGAGACCTGCCATAGAGAGGGGGAGCTGGACAGACTGTGCACAGACTGGAATGGCAGGCGTGGCTTACTGGCAAACAGCCTGCAGTAAAAGAGCACCACTGATACCTGGCTGGACAAACCCCAGTCATGTTGCTCACTGCCTCGGTCTGACAAACAGCGGTGGCCACACAGTGCTCTCCACAACCTACAGAGGCATACAACAGTTAGGCATCATAATACAGTACTTGCCATTTTCCAGAACAAATCATTTTACTGCCCTGGCTATTGAGACTAAATTGTCCTTTAAAGATAAACACCCCCCCAAAATAGAATAAGCCTTTTGAAAACATAATTATTGTGCATGTATGGTGTCTGTTCAGCTGTTAATGTTCTTTATTGCTTAAAACAATATGCCTATTTAAATAACTAACAAAAGAATTGTATAGAAATACCACATACAGATGATTTTAGATTTAATGATACATGCAATTATTTGCTCATAAAGCATAATGGATTCTGCTGAACAGCATACTCAAATGGCACCATAAACATTCATGAATGTAATAATTATATTATTTACCACTAACGGGTGGTATGCAATATTCTTTGCATTTATTCTTAAATCAATGCATGGATCAATTTGTCAAGCAGACAAAACACGTTGGCTTCTGCCTTAGATCTTTACAGTTTTACTGCTGATTTTAGGACTGGCATGCTTCGAAGTTACATTTTAAATACCACAAAGGAGACAAACACACAAACCTGGCAAGACTAGGTTGAGACCCAGCCTGTCACAGCTGGGTCTGTAAACCTGAAGCCTTATTTGCACTGTGCTGTTCAGGGCCTGGGTCACAAACTCCAGAGCAGCCAATGTGCCCTCCTGCCTGAACCACAGTCCAGGAAACACCAGCAGCTTACAAAGACAAGCAGGCCAGCGTTAATTACATTTTGAATCCCGGCTGAAGTAAAAAATGAATGTGGTCTTGTATTTAGTTTACTGTGGTTTTTGCTGACTATATTTGCTATGACATACTGTGCTAAACTTGTAAATGGAGGAAACAGCCTAATATCATGCTAGCAGAAGCTTGCAACAAAAAAACTGTAGGTTTTGAATGTATTAAACAGTAAAAGCTTTTTATTCTATAGAAATACAAAGGATTGTTGAGTTTGACTGAAACCGTAAGTCGCGCCAATTGTGTATTTTCACAAAATGATTTCTCATTATCCACTGGTTCTGCCCCTCTGCCAACATATACTGCAGATGACTCATTATATAAACCTCAGATAATTCACAAGACTCGCATGGTCATTTCTCTAGAGGGCTTGGAGGCTGTAGGGCATGCTAGTTCCAGTCTTACCTCAACGCTCCTTGCTGGGGAACTCAAAGAAGCCGATCTTGTTACAGTCCTTAAAGGTGCATTCTCATTAAAAGCTGCACAGCCCTCAAGAAAGTAATCTGCATCAGGTATCTTTTCTGCAACTAGAAGAGCATGTTTTTTTGTGGTTACAGAACAGCAGAGTTGCACATTGTGTTGTAATGTACTCTATTTATTAATACACTTTCTAGAATTTATTGTACGCAGAATGTGCTCCTTTTCCTAAGCCATAGCTATCCAAGAGATGCCTCTGGAGCTTCACAATATGACTCCTTTGAAGTATCCCATTTAGGGTCATTCACGGGTATGCAATGAAAAGCCATAGGCTTAGGATGAAGAAAAGACAAAATATGTAGGGATACACTTGGACAAGTTAGAGCGAGGGTAGTTTGTAATTAACTGTGCATGAGCTTTAAATTAGATCTTGCTGTGTTTGAAAAAAAGTCTTAAGTAGGTGCTTATATAATTTTAGCAGTGTTCTTCATCACAGCATGTGCTCATCTTGCTGGACCACCTCAAAAGAACTGAAGCCTAATCTTATATTAGTCACAAATATTTATTTAAAAACTAAAAGAAACTCTGGAAACCCATACTGTCGTGAAGTGAGAACCTTGGCCCCTTTGCAGAATACACATCTGGTCAAGGCTGCCTCACCCCTGTCTGGAGCCAGCTTGGCTGCAGTAGAGGCCTTTATTGTGTAAATGCACATCTGGCTTTGAGACGTGTGGCAATGTTATGATCGATTCTATGGCAACTGACTTTGCATTTGTTTTCTCCATCAATGCTTTTCAGAAATAGACACAGTAGTTTTAAATTTGCTTTTTCATTTTATTTAATAATTTTACTTTATGATGCACGCAAATGTTTATTTTCCTGACTTCCTTTGCTCCAATATATAATTGAGTTCTAGCCTGGCTTTTAGCTACATTAATATCTGCTGTTGCATGCTACCTGACTGAAATTCCAGAATGTTGTGTGATGAAACCTTCAAAACTGTTACCTTTACCTAATTTATACTGTACGAAGTGGAGCAGATGGAGCTTCTGAAATGAGGAACTAAAAAAGACAACAGGAAGGCAGTCTGTATTTTTAAGTATATTTAGTTGAAGGCTAATTGAAAACAGAAATATAGTTAAATATAAAACACAACACGTGCTCAGGGAAAGGAAAGAGAAAGATCTTTACTCTTTCACACTCTCTCGTAGGAGAAAGGGCTATGGATTTGTAATAGCTCTATTCATAACAATTGTTTTGGTACAGTGCCACTCTTCTGTTAGTGTTTACTACTGTGCAGTGTGAACTTGTATTTTCCAAGTTGAAACCAGGAGTAATTCTAATTCTAAAGGGGTGGACTCTTTCCAGTAATCCTGGTGCCAGTTTCGTTATGCGATTAATCTTGTGAGTTTTCCCATCTTTGCTCAAGATAAAAATTCCCAGGTTACTTCCTTTTGATTGTTGGCTGGAAGACTCAAACTCCTTTTGAATTAAAGTTTTCTAACATTTTTGTTTGTTTGTTTTGATATCTTTTGTACAGTGTCTCTTTTTTATTACTGAGCAGCAGAACATTTCATTTTGAATACATTTTCTTCACTTTGAAAAGGTCACAAAACTAAAGAGATGCCTTCTCCTCCATGTTATCGGAGTCTCCTTTTCCAGTTAGAATGACTCCAGTTAGGCCCAGGGAAAATTGTACAGACTTTCATGGAATAGAGGGCTGTTCTATACTGTTTTTAGAGGGGTTTCAATATAGGGGTGGGGTGGGGCAGTGATAATAGCCTTTAAAAATTCAGTTAGTAATTTAAATTAATTGTAGCTAACAAAATAATTCTATAAATCCTTGCCATTTTGCACTTCCATTAGCTACATGGGGCTCAAATATGGCGTTTTAGTTTATTCACTTTGTGCCCGCAGGTCCAGCACAGGCACACTCATTTCACCTCAGCAGTGTCTTGTGGGTCAAAGCCTGTTACTGGCTGAAAGCACGTCAGTAAATAAAGAAAAGTAGCCGATTGGTTATTGACCGGAAAAAAGCCAGTAAAGGAGGTGGGGACAATTTCACTCTCCAGGTGAAACAGACCAGGAAGTACAAGACAGTGAAAAAGAATGACTTCCAAAATGTTTTTTGTAGAACCATATATCATGTTTTGAAATGAAAATACATGTTTGCTACATTTTTTCCCCCCAAAACTGCACATTTGAGACCTATAAAATGAATATATGTGCATTGCGGAGACATTTATGGAGCCAGTGTGTTAGCTGCAGTTGCTTTAAGTCCGTCCAGCTGCTTGCAGTACACTTGCAGAGGCTGTCACCTTCCATGCTGGTCTCTGTTGGAATCTGGCAGGGAGAGCTTTGTGGTTGGACTGGAGCTAACCTTTTTTTAGTTTTGGATTCTCAGCATCTGCCGATTGGGTTGACTCATGTCCAAGTCATGAGAGAGGGATCAGCCAGCTGGACCTTCCAGTGTATTTCAAGCTCCAGTATTCACCAGGAGGTTGCGATAAGTTTGTATTGACATGGATTCTACTCATTTCAAAATAGAGCATTCCAGTGTTTACAACCAATCTGAGATTTGATTTGAAAAATAATCAAGTTTGGTCAGCAATCAACCTCCTGCTTACTCTGCTCTTAATTGCCCAGACTTATTACAGGAGTTAAATGAGCAAAGTCTCACTTGAGTCTGTAGGCTACAGAAGACAACAATGAAATGAAAACAGTTTGCTTCAGTTCTGTGCCGAGTCAGTATGGTAGCTTACAATACATGGGTGCAGGGAAAATGAAATCTTCAAGCTGCTTGAAACAGTGGCCCCTCTTTATGACAGCTTGCATTATCATTAAAACTTATTAAGGCTTGCTTTGCTTGCCAATCTCCAAATAGGGTTTTGATGTTTATTTGTTGGGATGCAGTTCCTAAAATATTTGGCTCATAAATCAGCTAGTAGTTGTTGTATTATCTCGATTCGTTCTACCACAATACACAAAGCATATTGTAAAGTCCATCAACAGGACAATCAAATGACGTGCTGTGTGTGATCCTAATCTGTTAATACTGGCTGATGTTTGTTTAAGGAAGAAACAACATGTATAGTAATGCATGCTCTATACAATCTGAGAAAATAAATCGTGCCAGACAAGTGTGTGTACTCGTGCCAATGCTGGATAATATAAATCAGGAGGAGCCATGAAATTAACACCAACAGCAAAACACCCGTACTACTGAAGCACGAATACAGCAAAAGTAACCCAACATTGCATTACACACTGAAATGTATTGCAGCAATAATGCAGCATATTTCTGTTAAAAACAAAAATACAACAGAATCTGCTTTGCTGAACAGCCCAAATGGAATAGTGTTCGTGGCCTGTGTCCTACCAGTACCAGCTCAGTAACTCTTCACCTAAAATCCTGCTTAGAAAAACTCTATCTATGTCCCCAGAGGGATTTGGATAAAACAGGTTCTATGTACAGTAGTTTATCACACGTTCATGCTGGTAAATTTGCCCAGTAATTTTGCAGTTTACCATGCTGTATACAATGCATTTGCTGAAGCATGTTTTACCTTGCTTTACCACGCATCTCTGTGATTCGCTGTGCATCCACTTTGGCATGCACTCACACTGAATAGATATGACTCAAAAACCTTTGCAGTTGTTAGATGTTAGGTAGCAGTTTCATACCTTGTGGCTGATGTCTGTATTCACAGATGAACGCGGCTCTCGTAGAGCACAGTTTGGGGTTCCATTGGCCAGAGGAGTCCATGGTCAAGCATGTGTTTTCAGATCTTGACGCTGGTTCGCCAGTCAACAAGGTTTCAAGGTCATCTGTAGCTGACCCGTCTACCCACTTGAGGGATCTGTCGCTTTCGCTATACCAGAGTCCGATCCATGCATCTCTCTCACTGAAAACACAGCAATAGTAATAATTGCAATTGACTTTACAGTGGCATTTACATATGTAAATGTTCATTTTATTATTTTTTTAACATAAAATCACCCAAAAATAGATTCTATTATGCAATGGACAATATGATCATTTTGATTGGCTTAACAGGATTCCAACTCAAGCAATTGTTTCAACAGGGCACAAGACTGGCATCAGCAAATCAATATATGTACATAATATACATTATTATATTTCCTAGACCATTTTATAAGCACAAAACACGCCATCTTATGTGCCAAAATAACATACTGTACAGCTTGACACTTTCCCCTAATAGCACTGCATGTATATAGAAGTATTCTAATAAATCTCTTATCACTCGTTAATATGCATACATTTTTAATAACGTTAGTTGATGCATAACGGACCCTTAAACTAAAGTGTGACGCATGTAAAACCAGTAATGCTCCAGTTCTCCCAGCGGTGACAAGGTTAACTATCCCCATGTGTTTTTTATATGCCTCTCGTGCTTTGAGAGGAGATTTGTTGGTTTCTATGGGGATTTCTTGTTATTGCAGTCAATCAAAAAGAATGCTATGCAAGTTGCTTCCAACACAAGTCTGCCTGGTGACCACTGAATAACATAAGCAGCGATTCCTCTGTGAAAATAGCACTGGGTGTTTCAACTCCCCTGTCTGTTGCTAAGGACAGTCGGAACAAAGTGAGAAGAATTATATTTACTGGGCTGCCTGGCCCAGCAATATCTCTGCCTAAAACCATGCACTCTGCAGCTGGTGTGCTCCAGTTTAGATTTTTTTTATAGACATGTTTCTCATGGGGTGCTGCCAAATGCCACATCTGTAAAAACTGAGAAGAAAAGGCATAACTGGTTTGCCAAAAAAACGATTCGGTACAGTGTTTCTACACATCTTACATAATACTGATATTTGGCAGGTTTCCTGTCTGTGAAACCTGGTGCAGCCTTTAAACTGTCGGGGGGATCGTATTGAGGGGCGATGTATTGGTTACTCGGGGCGTTATGATGGAAGGCTTTATGTAAATTATGAACATCATCTCTGGAGGCTCTGACAGGATGTGTTCTCACTCACAATAAAACTGGCTGTACTTTCAGTAGCATGCAATTAAAAGGGCTGAACCTCATATTTTAAATGAATGTGTTTATGGGCGTGGGGTGAGGCAGGAAACACATGCCATTACGCTACATGCAATTCCCATTAAGTAATGTCGATTGCTATGGTGGTTAGCATACAGAAATACAGGATTGACATTAAGTAACCCCTTAACAGCAATGCACTAGATGTACTTCACTAATAATACATTCCACTAGGTACATTAATTATGTGACAATTACTCTAAAATATATGGACCTACAATGCTAGAAACCATCTTTCATTTACTCAAATTTCAGCTCAGTTTCTGAAGTTCGCTTTTTTTCCCCAGAATTCTTTCCCCCAATATTTCCAGGAAAAGAAAACAGAAACATTAAGAATAAGTTAAAAAAAAAAAAAAAAAAAAATCGACAACAAATTTATAAAATGACTTTGGACTTTTTTGGAGTAATTAATTTTATTAATTCTTTAAATCACTTTGAAGTGTTTGGATACTGGAACTAAAGAAGGTATAAAACAATACACATGAAAAGCCCAAACCGTATAAACAGAATCTGTTTTTATAAGAGGGGTTCTCTACCTCACTTGTGGATGATGTGATGGCTTCAAACTCTTTAAACCCAACCTCTTAAAAAGCGCTTGTGTTTTCCACAGACAGGCTGCCCAGAGAAACAGACAGCCATTTCCTCCTCACTGAAAAGACGGGAAGATTTCCACATGGCTACAATCTCCCTTTTTATGTTTCTAAGCTGAACTAGTAATGACTATTTTTTTTTTTTGTAAAAGGAGAAATACAGATGGCCAATAAGTACAGATGGCAAATAAAGGTCTTTGGTTTATCTACTTACTTTCCTATGAGGGTTATCAGCAAATTCTTAACGTCTTGGTTGGTCACTGTGGCCAGGTCACCATTGCCACGCGACGCACAAAACTGTCGAGCTTCCTGCCACGTAGAATTGCTTCTGATTAACTGGTAACAGCGACGGCTTCCAATGTGCAAGAGCCCATCAGAGGGACAAAATGGGGCTGCCAGGGGAAAGAAATGACAATACTGGAGGTGGCTTTTAATAACACAATAATACTACTACAATACACTACTGTGGTGCCAAGAACCTTGCATAACCTCTGCATTCTAGAAAGGGCTGACAGCATAGGCCACCTTATTCTTAGTCTATCCTAATAACCCAACATTAACTGGCCTTGCACCTCACGAAGGAAGCTACAGTAAGCCAGGTGGTAGTGTAAACATTATGTGGTACTGCTGCATACTACATACAGCATAGTAGTAAAACTGCATATACTATTGCAGATATATTTAGGTGTATGAAAAAGGCTTCTAGTTTGTTTAGTAGTTTATATTCATGCAAAGGTAATTTTAATGGTTTAACAAAACACGTTTGAATTTACTATGGCACTTCGATAAACAGTAGCTGTGTTTTTTTTTTAACTCCCTTCTCCAAATTCTGACTAAAGCTTTTCATTGACAATTTTTTTTCAAAAACGTACCTTTGCCTATTTCGCCACTTTCCGACACAATATTCCAATCAACAGTTCCATCTGTTCCATCCCAGTTTGCGATATGGATATCTATGCTGTCATTAGTTGTAACTGCAGTAGGGCATTTGAGCTCCAGCCTTGGTGGAATGATGACATTGACTTCGGTCTGAATGGAAGTGACTTCCGCCCCTGCAAATAGGGTGACGTTAACCCTGTACTTCCCAGGAAGGGCGTACTTGTGAGATGCTGAGGCTTTGGTTGTATTCAGCAACGGTGTAGAATCTCCAAAGTCCCATAATAAAGTGCTTACAGAAACAGAAATACTGATATTTAGCTTAGCTTCTTCGTGGATGCTGAAAGTGCCGAGTTGCATAAAATGTGCAGAGAACTCCACCATGAAGGCTTGCTGTGCGACAGTCCAGCGGCAGTCCCTCATGACCAGGTGGTCTGAACAAGCAGCTGAACACTGGGATTCGCTGATTAGGTTGGGTTCAAAGTTTGTGCCACACAGACATTCGTTTTTCGTGCCCAGGCCCCCGTATGGCTGGTGTGCGCTGAAGCAAAGTGCATTGCAGGAGTTTCTCGTGAAATTCCCAGATGTTAATGATGAAAATATTACCAGTTCTTTCCTCCCTGTGTGTTTCTCAAACAAACAGGCTGCATAGCTAAGCCCTGGAGACAGAGGAAGATATGTTTAAAAAACAAAAAGGATCTGCTCAAACTAATCTTGGACTTCCCTTATGTAAGACAGTCCAATAGTGCAAATAAGGATCTGTTAAACCAGCCATAAAAGCATACATTTTGTACCAGATCATAGGAGTGGAGTTTATAAACGATGACCCAATACTACCCAGCAGTATCTAATGCTCTCTCTCATTGAGGTATGGTTTAGACAGACCCGATATAGCGTCAATGTATAGGAGAATGAGGATGCCACTTAATATGTTATTCCACAGTCCAGATCGGGTCAAGACTGGGTCAGAATGAAGATGCTGCTATTCCCCACATATTTCAAATATATTCAGTCTGTTCTAAATGTAAGGATTGCTGCAAGGGTACTTGATCCATACTGGCCCGGCATGATTATAAACTAGATTTGTTTCCTCTTGTCAGTAGCACACTACACCTTGAAGTACTACAGAAATTCAGAATGTACTGCCATTCATTTTACCTTGGCATCCACAGTAAAGGCTCACAGCTATTTTATACTCTCTATGATTTGATGGTGACATCTGTTGACATTCCATCTCAATATTCAGTGTTATGATACGGCTATGCAGTTTATATGTTTTCCGGATGTCTCTGGTAACACTTTACAATAAGTAGCAGTTTGTATGAAGAGGTGGAATAAGGTTGATGATTGTTGGGTATCTGGTCAGAGTTTATTTCTTCTGAAATAATGAACTATGATAGGAAATTCTGTCTGGTCTAGGTGGTGCAGCAGGTTGTTTCCTTCACATGCCTTTGCACCTTGGGTCTGAGTGAGTTTAACACTTACCACATGTAATACTGGAGACATTAACACTTAACAGAGGCAGGTTTTCTACATCAGGAGGTTCGGCACATTGTGTGGACTGGGCATGACGGACAACAACCCCTTGCTCTGCAATCCAACGAATTAACTGGAAGAGTTTGCAATCACAAACAAACGGATTCAAACTCAAGTTTCTGAAAAACGAAGTAAGAAAAAAAAACAAAGAGAGTCAGTCGTCAGTCAGTATAAAAGAAGCTATGTTTGGCTCATGTGTGTTTCAGTGCTTGCGAACATGTGCTGGTGAACAGAGGGCCTTTATTGAATGACCTCATGCAATCTGCAAAGGATGTGCCTCCGTTCTTAAAGCAGTACAAGGGACGGCACTAAACACAGACAGACTGGATGCATAGCAGATTGTGCTGTGGGGGTGATTGAAGAATTCAATAACATCCATGTGAGAAGTCCTGTGCTCAGAACTGCTAAGAACCTACACATGTGATGGTTTATAAAGGAAACTTACGTACACAAATACTTACATTTCACTTAAATTAAATAAATTATGAAACATTCCTTCTTCTAATGTAGAAATCTGGTTGTTGCTTAAATCTCTGCAACAGAAAAAAGAAGAAAATACATCTTTGAAATGATTAATGACAGGAAATCAGGATGCTTTGGAAAACAGAAGCATAGTGCATAGAAATAGAATCACTACAATACCCAGTCCAACCGCTTTCTAATAAATTCGACCCTGCTGAAGACACTGAAAAACTACCTTTATTACCGTTATAGGCCATAATGAAGAGTCGTAGATATTTGTGTTTTCTTCAGTCAAACTGACTAGACTACAGACCATCAAGACAATACATAAACGAGACGGATTAGGTAGGGCCTTTGCACTGTATGAGTCTGGTTTGCTGTAACTGTTAAACTGAAAAAATGTGTCCCTGTCTGTGCCTCACATTGATGTAATCATCTAATTCTTCCTGTGAACTACCTGGAGCGTCGCCAAATTAAATCAACCATCATTTTATACGCTCTGACGCATTTACATTTAAACCTATGGGCAAGCAGCAATAGAAACTGGAGAATAATACAATTGATGCAATAAGATTTGGACACGTCATAATAGCAGATTTAAGATTTTGCCTAGAAAGGGGTGCTTGTTCCTGTGGAGCAGTGTTTTTACTTCATTTGTAATTGTTGCTGTTCAGTTTAACTTCTCTGCTTACCTCACTGTGGGCATGAACAGCTGGGTTGTGTGCTGTAGTAATTGCATGGTGGATTTGGGATGTGGACTGCATGAACTAGAGACGAGACCACTAACTTTACTTTGTTTTATTTCACACACTATGCTGATGACATCCCAAAGCACAGGGCCCAATTCAGTGTACTAAATTCCAGACAAAGCAGCTTATAGTAAGAGAGATTCAACACAGGTGTCAGTGGTAATTCACATAACCAAACTTGGCTATGAACAAATAACATCCAGTAAAACCTGTCCAATCCGGCGTCGCTTGGGACCGGAAAATTGTGCCGGATTAGACTGTGTGCTGTATTACAGAGTTACTGTAAAAAAAATAATAATAAAAAAGGTACATTTTGAATTGATTTTCCTTTTAAAAGAACTCAACCTCCCGGATGCAACACACATTCAATGTCAACTGAATTCTTTCCCGAAGTACAGCACTGAAAACAATGTTACGGACATACAGGTTTTTATGGACCACAGCAATCTATTAAATGTGATTATTAAAAGCCATGAAACTTCAAACCAAAGTTCAATGTAGATACACTTACAATATGGATAATGTTCCACAAGAGAAGATTCCATGAGGAAGCATACTTATATTGTTACCTTGAAGATATCTGCATAGGGTAGAAAACACAAAAGGCTCAATTACATTTACACATTACAGGCACTGTTCATCTAAACTATTTAACACAGTAAATTTGCACTGTATTATTCCCCGTGCTTAGCATTTACACCACTTTACCATGTTAACTAGGTCATAAAAATACTGAAGTAGACCTGCTTTTCAATACTTTTTAGGGTCAACTTTTTTTTTTTTTTTTTCTTTACAGTATTAAAAAAAAAAAAAAAAAAAGCATATACTTACAATTCCTTCAAGGAAGTCAAACGCTGAAAGAGATTGGCATCGATCAAGGAGATACGATTCTGTGAAAGATCTCTATAAAAAGGAAATGAAAGACTGCTGTTTATATGTAAAACAGATGTTTAGATTGTTAGTGTGCTGGTTCTCAGACAGTTGATTAGTTACAAATTATACCAAAACACTTTTCCATTTTCAACAACACGGTTTTAGTGATTGAAAGGTTATTTTATTACTACAGAAGGAAAAGGAAGTCTCACAAGCAGTGCGCAGGGGACTGACACAGTTAGCAGTGTAATAGGTTAGGCACGGTCATGTTTCTGTTGATACGATGTTGTGATCTGACAGTTCCAGCCCATACACAATTGGCTTGACTATGTGCTCCCTGTGAGATACTGTCAGTTGTCCTCTCTTTCAATAGTCTTTCATAGGTTTCATTAACAATGTTTACAGTAGCTTCAGGCCACAAACAAAGGGCATTCTGTTACCCTGCAATTGTTATCACGCAATTGTACTCAAACCTCTAGGCACTTGTACAATGAGCGGCAGACCCCTGTCAAATTGTTTAATGGAAACTCTTTCAAATCACTGGCACCAGACAAGTGTCTGTCACAGATCATATTCCTACCTCAAAACTACCTCCACTAAAAAGCAAATTCAGTCATTTTTGTTTTGTTGATCCCCCTTTTTATTGGCCCAAAAATTACTTTTAGTATCCATCGTCCAGTCCTGTATGTGGAGTAGATACTCTTTGTGTGAATTACTTACTAGAATGCATGTATGGGAGATGTGAATACAAAGCCTCTGGTATCTCAACCAATCAGAGATGCAGGCATGACACATGGGAACAACAAGTGAAGGGAAAATGCTTGCTAATACTACTTATACAAATATTTGAGGTCACATTTAAAACACACTCTCCAGGGCATATTTAATTTGAACAAACGCTGGTGTATGAATTACTTTTCAACTGGCAACAAGGACATTCATTTGAAAATACCTTTCACCATTAAAAAAAGTCCAATGAACACATGATCTGATGAGGGGATACATCCAACTTTTCAAACTTCTTTACACAAGAAAAAACCCTAACTTTGATTGAACATTTATCCTGACAAATACTCACAAACCCCCTCCTCAACCCAATGTATCCAGTTAACAAAAAGATCTTAAAAGCATACAGAACATTCACAAGGTCAATCAAGTGACAGCCATTTTAACTCTCTGAGTGATACTATCCTGAACACGTCCCTCTTCATTGCCAACAATGATGTCATTTTCCCCATTCTCCAATTCATTGGTTTACCCAACCAACATCTGAGCTTGTGAAGGAAAGCTAGGAAAAAACATCATATGTCATGCACAGTCTGTCATAGCATGGACGTCTGCCAGAATTATAATGGGAAAATCCCATAGCAGTGTTGCTAGAATATTCGCTCCCAATTCATAAGAACAAGGCCTACATTATTCATTAGAAATGCTGCTGAATTTGACAGCATGTGAACGGTTTCTAAATCATGTGGACCTGAAAAAAAAAAAAACAAGTTCACACTTCTCAAGCACATCAGGTACTGGCTTAGACACAAACTATAGGTTTTCAGAAAGTGCAGGACTATTTATATGCACAGACATAGACATAACAATCTTGGGAGGCGCATATATGATGACACAGTTTCTGTTGCAGAAATAAAGTCAAATACATAAATCGCAAAAGGAGAAAATAGATATTCAGTCGTAGGAAACTTGTCATGCAAAACTGGCAACCTTGTTTATGGTATATTTTACCAAAAATGTAACAAAATAAAATGTGAAGAGACAACATTATATAAAAAAAAATACAGAATCACCTATCAAACATCAATTTCAAAAAATCAACGTAACATGAATGACCTTCAATATGTATTTTTAGAAGAAATAAAAAGGAATAGTTGATTGTTACACCATTAATAGATTTAAATAGAAATAAGTGAGTGTAGTTGCTATGGCATCAAAAGCATATAAGTACCTCCACTGTTTATTTTCAAAACACATTTTCCCCAGACAAAGGTGCGTTAATTATTATTATTATTTATTTCTTAACAGACGCCCTTATCCAGGGCGACTTACAATGGTTACAAGATATCACATTATTTTTACATACAATTACCCATTTATACAGTTGGGTTTTTTTACTGGAGCAATCTAGGTAAAAGTACCTTGCTCAAGGGTACAGCAGCAGTGTCCCCACTGGGGATTGAACCCACGACCCTCCGGTCAAGAGTCCAGAGCCCTAACCACTACTCCACACTGCTGCCCTATTAACTCACTGAAACGCTGGGAAGTTGGTTCTTACACACAATATTAAAAAAAAAACACGGATGTAAAACTTTTAGCATATTTTCTACCAAAAAAAAACACACACACAACACACTAAATAAGTGCTATTCAGGCCTATAAATTGGTTCTCCATATAAGCGGGTGTGTACTGAAGTTCTGTGTGTGAGAAAAGTTGGCTTGAAGTCTCCAAAAGGAAACATCTGTACATTCCAGCCCCATTCGGTAACAGGAGTGAGGCTCATCTTAAAAGTGAACCACTACAGCCTCCAACGCTGGGATCCAGTTATTGGCAAGCTTTGGTGGAAAAGTCGTGGTAAAGTCATTAATATGCTGGGAACTGGCCGCCAGTATCCTCCAATTAATCATTAAAAGCATCTTAACAACACATCGCCATCTTGTGTAATTTTAATCCATCAAGTTACACAAAAGATGGGGGGGGGAGCCAGTAATTTGCTAATGCCTAGTTTTATTATTTTTCTGGTTTGTTTGAAATAATTGTAGCCACGAGTGTTGAGAGACATCCAGCTTTGACGATCCACCTCACACCGTAATTGATTTGCAATTCACAAATTGTTGGATCATAATATAAATCATACTTAATTGGCTTATATTGTACTAAACCTGAGAGTCACACCCATCCTGCTTGCTAGGACCATCTCAGATAAGAATGACATCTCAGTATAAATGTGGGGCACCTTACATTAACATCTGAAAAACAGACTTCTGTTTCCGTCTCCCTCGAGGAGGCTCAGCAGTGTTTGTTTCCGTCTCCCTCGAGGAGGCTCAGCAGTGTTTGTTTCCGTCTCCCTCGAGGAGGCTCAGCAGTGTGTGTTTCCGTCTCTCTCGAGGAGGCTCAGCAGTGTTTGTTTCCGTCTCCCTCGAGGAGGCTCAGCAGTGTTTGTTTCCGTCTCCCTCGAGGAGGCTCAGCAGTGTTTGTTTCCGTCTCCCTCGAGGAGGCTCAGCAGTGTGTGTTTCCGTCTCCCTCGAGGAGGCTCAGCAGTGTGTGTTTCCGTCTCCCTCGAGGAGGCTCAGCAGTGTTTGTTTCCGTCTCTCTCGAGGAGGCTCAGCAGTGTGTGTTTCCGTCTCCCACGAGGAGGCTCAGCAGTGTGTGTTTCCGTCTCCCTCGAGGAGGCTCAGCAGTGTTTGTTTCCGTCTCCCTCGAGGAGGCTCAGCAGTGTGTGTTTCCGTCTCCCTCGAGGAGGCTCAGCAGTGTTTGTTTCCATCTCCCTCGAGGAGGCTCAGCAGTGTCTGTTTCCGTCTCCCTCGAGGAGGCTCAGCAGTGTGTGTTTCCGTCTCCCTCGAGGAGGCTCAGCAGTGTGTGTTTCCGTCTCCCTCGAGGAGGCTCAGCAGTGTGTGTTTCCGTCTCCCTCGAGGAGGCTCAGCAGTGTTTGTTTCCGTCTCCCTCGAGGAGGCTCAGCAGTGTGTGTTTCCGTCTCTCTCGAGGAGGCTCAGCAGTGTTTGTTTCCGTCTCTCTCGAGGAGGCTCAGCAGTGTTTGTTTCCGTCTCCCTCGAGGAGGCTCAGCAGTGTGTGTTTCCGTCTCTCTCTCGAGGAGGCTCAGCAGTGTTTGTTTCCGTCTCCCTCGAGGAGGCTCAGCAGTGTTTGTTTCCGTCTCTCTCGAGGAGGCTCAGCAGTGTCTGTTTCCGTCTCCCTCGAGGAGGCTCAGCAGTGTGTGTTTCCGTCTCTCTCGAGGAGGCTCAGCAGTGTTTGTTTCCGTCTCCCTCGAGGAGGCTCAGCAGTGTGTGTTTCCGTCTCCCTCGAGGAGGCTCAGCAGTGTTTGTTTCCTTCTCCCTCGAGGAGGCTCAGCAGTGTGTGTTTCCGTCTCCCTCGAGGAGGCTCAGCAGTGTGTGTTTCCGTCTCCCTCGAGGAGGCTCAGCAGTGTGTGTTTCCGTCTCCCTCGAGGAGGCTCAGCAGTGTTTGTTTCCGTCTCCCTCGAGGAGGCTCAGCAGTGTTTGTTTCCGTCTCCCTCGAGGAGGCTCAGCAGTGTGTGTTTCCGTTTCCCTCGAGGAGGCTCAGCAGTGTGTGTTTCCGTCTCCCTCGAGGAGGCTCAGCAGTGTTTGTTTCCGTCTCTCTCGAGGAGGCTCAGCAGTGTGTGTTTCCGTCTCCCTCGAGGAGGCTCAGCAGTGTTTGTTTCCGTCTCCCTCGAGGAGGCTCAGCAGTGTTTGTTTCCGTCTCCCTCGAGGAGGCTCAGCAGTGTTTGTTTCCTTCTCCCTCGAGGAGGCTCAGCAGTGTTTGTTTCCGTCTCCCTCGAGGAGGCTCAGCAGTGTTTGTTTCCGTCTCCCTCGAGGAGGCTCAGCAGTGTGTGTTTCCGTCTCCCTCGAGGAGGCTCAGCAGTGTGTGTTTCCGTCTCTCTCGAGGAGGCTCAGCAGTGTTTGTTTCCGTCTCCCTCGAGGAGGCTCAGCAGTGTTTGTTTCCGTCTCCCTCGAGGAGGCTCAGCAGTGTCTGTTTCCGTCTCCCTCGAGGAGGCTCAGCAGTGTTTGTTTCCGTCTCCCTCGAGGAGGCTCAGCAGTGTTTGTTTCCGTCTCCCTCGAGGAGGCTCAGCAGTGTCTGTTTCCGTCTCCCTCGAGGAGGCTCAGCAGTGTTTGTTTCCGTCTCCCTCGAGGAGGCTCAGCAGTGTGTTTCCGTCTCCCTCGAGGAGGCTCAGCAGTGTGTGTTTCCGTCTCCCTCGAGGAGGCTCAGCAGTGTGTGTTTCTGTTTCCCACGAGTAGGCTTTATTTGATGCAGATGGTTTTTTGGGGGATTTTCTTTTTTTTTCACTCTACAAGTTGTGGTGGCTATGTGTTAGAAAGAATCTGAAATAAAATACTATTTAAAATAAACATTATTGCAAGGCTTTATAACTTTGGAAGACATATAAAGAGTACTTTAAATTTGGCATACAGAAAAGAAATGTAGTACATTTTTACAAACATTTAGAATTATTTATTAGTGTCTTTACAGTACAGTGTGAGCGAGCTGTGCTTTTGGGGAGTTTTTTTGAGGGGCTAGAGGTAGGGGTGTTGGCTCAACAGAACTTCAAACCGTAATTTAGTGTCTTCCCTTTTTTTCCATCCATCCCTGGTGAGCTCAATGCCTGAGATTAATGATTGCGGTATAGACATTTGCCAGTCATAAAAAAAAATATTCTTTTTATAGAAAAGAAAAGGCTAGGCTTGCCAAAAAATAACAGCCAGCTTGAACTGCATGGGCAACTGTGTGCTTGATTGCTTCACCAATATGCTAGTGCTCCACTATGAGTAAATTATGGTGAACCACATTGACACCTTCCTGGCACCTAATCTTTTAAATTTCTGTCGAATGCTTTAACTGCAGTTAGACCATGGGACCTACAATATAGGAATCTGTGCAGTGCTATAACCGGGAAGCAATAAAGTTCAGAATAAATATTCCAGCACCCAGTCTTGGAATTCAGAACAAACCATCAGTAACAAACTGTATATTATTTAATGATCAGGAACCAGGACTGAGCAAACTATTTGTAATAAATAGTTCCTCCCCTATAGCCGAATGAACAATTACTGATGTAAACCTGGAACCAGTTTATTTCATTGATACAACTTATCAACCCAGGACTGGGGTACACAAGCACAGTTACTGAAGGTTGCTCATTCTAATTGATTTTGAACACCTGGGATTATCGCACGCTATCTTGGTTCCCGTGAAATTTATCAGCGTCTTTGCAACTATAAACAGGACTGCTTTCTTTCGTAGATTCAAACTTTTTCAAAACATGTCAATAGTGATTATAAGTACTGGCAGCCTTCCAAGATAAGTGACAAAACTACAGAAGTAATGAATCAATGCTGCAGATCAATCACTGTGATGTTTTCAATAGCATACAGTCCTGGCCCAGAAAAACAAGCCTGCTGTTTCCTGAACGCAAGTGTAGGAGCACAAGGTCACAAATGAAGTGACACACACACACACACACACAACCTCATTCTGCCTTTCTGGCATAAACAGCAAATTCACAAGCTAAAAATACACTATTTAACCTAAAGAAATCACAAGGGACCACCTATTTTTAGCCAGAGTTAAAAAAAAAAAAAAAAAAAAAAAAAATGGAGGTTTAAACTTGACTATATGAGATGCCGACACTGACTTGTTCAATTTATATTAACAAGTCACTGCTCCTATACGAGTCCCTGCAAGAGACACTTTTAAAGCATATGGTTTTATTTAATAAAGAGAAGGAAAAAAATGAACCATATGATTTGGGAACTCCTTATAAGGGAAGTCTAGTGCCACTTACTCTGATTTCAGAACCTACCCTTCCCCCACCCGCTATTACATCTTCCATTTGTTTTGCTATTTAGTATTTATAGGCCATTGGAGTCACAAGGAATTCTGCCCTAGCCATGACAGACACACGGCGAGCCAGGGAGATCACCATTAAAAGGCTGGAGAGACGTTACAAAAAGGACATAAGAAGGACTAGCAGCATGTTTTCCAGAGAATAAGAATGCTTCAGCTGGACCAGATCTCTTTAGCTCTCCAGCTTCTGTGCATTCCCCTTGAAGTGCATAGAGCTAACAGAAACAATTCCAACAAACCCTTCAACAGAAGATGTAACTACTATTTTTTTTAAACTAAATTTACAACACAGTCATCTTCGTCGCCACCAGACTCAAATGTGGCTCTTTCAGTCCATTCCAAACCAGCCCCTTTTCTGACCATGTCCGTAATCACTTAATTGACTTGCCATGTCCCCCCCCCCCAGCCCATATAAAACCGTAGCAGTGAAAAGGATGAAGCAGGCTGGGTGGCTGCACAGATCATGGTGTCTATTTCACTGCCATTATACATCTACCAGTGACATTTTCTAAACACTATTTTTAGTAATTGGCTGTATGTAGCCTAATATAAATAGTTGTATTTGATCAGCATTTTCAGACTTTAATTTGAGTTGTTTTATTTTAAGTGTATATTACAGTACATGCCAGGATTAGGATCGAATTTTGTTCAGATTAGCTATTTGTTCTATTCGGCACTGATCTGTATCACACCATAATTAGTCTTTGTTTGATGTTTTTTACTTTTTTTTCCATCATAAAATCAGCAAGTACCCTTTGAAGAAAAAGAAAAAAATACAGACAGCATTAAAGGTTCTACAAATGTATCATATAAATGATAATATTGATAATATGCAGTTCACTGTGAAAGCTCTGTTCAGACTATAGGTTTTGATTTGCTGGACTCTACAGTATCTTACATGACTTGCTAGGTGCTAGTCATGTAAGGTGCTATTACCTCGCTTATAAACTCGTTCTTCCCGTGGTGGGATTGTCATACTGTTGAGTTACATGCTGACCATCTACTAAAATTTGGCAGGAGGAAGGAGGACCTCATCATATAAAAAATGCCTGTGTGTCTCTTAGCATTTGTGCACCTCACCTCTGCTACAGTAACACAGTCATGCTTAACTTAACCACCATGGCAACCCAATAGCCATGGCAGTTGGTTGAAACATTAACACTCTTTATTTTCAAAATTTTAGAAAATTTGTTTAAAAAAAAAAAGATTTTTGTTTCCACTGAATTCAACAAAACTAGCGTAAAGGGTTACATGGAGTAGTGTACTCCATAGGTACACATGTGAACACAGATAACTTTATAAAATATAGTTTCTTATTCCATAAGGTCCTCCTCAACTTCAATGCAAAGGTGCCATGTGGCTTTTACGAACAACTAGTAATCTAGCCAAATACTATATTATTAACAGGAGCTGCTTAGCTAGGTGCAAGGCTATGCGGTGGGCCCATTGCTCATTAGGACACATTTACCCATGCTTAATAAAGCAACTGTATTCTGCAAACCAGCTGCAGAGAGGAGAAAGGTGTTTTAAGAGCTGATCCAGCTCAATAAATGCATACCAATAACGTTTTAAATACTCAACAAGGTGTCAACATAATTGCAAAGCACTGCAGTTGCCTGCACACAACTCCACAGCCTATACCAGTCAATACTCTGCAAGAAATATCTGCTGAATTTTCTTTTTGTTTGTTGACATGTTATAACTCTTGGGGTTAAAGCCATTGTTCTTTAAAAGCAGGTGAGGGGTCTTAGCTCCTAGTGTTCCTGAGTGATGGCAAAAGCATTAGACATCCTGAGAACAAGGAAATGATGCATCTTTAACAGTGAACGGCACGGCTTGTTTGATTTGAGTGCAGCCTGGGGAATGTGGAGGTCAGTGCTTATACAGTATGAATTTACCAGGAAGCTGAATATTTACATTGTTGCTGTTTGCAGCTTTGCTTCACTTACATTCCGCTCTCTCAGGTCATCAAAGATATTACAAACCCAGATGATTAGACACTGGGAGTGTTCCCAGCTGCATTATACGAGAGATGTTAAATAGCTTCAAATTACATGAGCTCATTGCTTATTACCGTTCCCTTACTGCATTAGGATTTTTGCAATTCTGAATGGGAGTTTTATTATTAATATATATATATATATATATATATATATATATATATATATATATATATATATATATATATATATAATATAGAATTATTATTATTTAATTTGTTTTCATAGCTGAGCTGACCAGATGTTCAGTTCTAACTGCCTTTCATGATCATTTCCTTGTTCCTAATAAGTCACCATTCACATAAACTGTAGCAAGATCAACAAAGCTGTCTCTGTAGTATCATCTGAGCCAGTGCCATTTAGGGTATGACTACTGCATACTGACAGCAAGACAGAAAAGAAATGTAAAGAAGAACTTGATTCACAGCAGCTGTGCGATACGTGGTGCTAGTATATGGATACATATCTGAGAAGGCACAGTATAATGCAACAAATTGCACATTGACAATATACATGACAGTATATTTAGTTTCATGCACCTGCTGTCATACAGTATAAATGTGCATACACACTGTAAAAACTAAGAGAAACTAATATAATAGCCATAACAGTGTATTACATCCCTAATTGTTACTCATCTGAGTATGTAGCAAAAATATCCTTTTTAAGTAGGAAGTTTACCAAGAAGCATTTATTGCTTCAGTGAAATTCAATAAGAGCAGCAATTTGAGTCCCTACTGAATGCAATTAATTATGAATTCCCACGCTTGCTGTGAAGCGAGACCCATAAACTGTATTTCAAACAGCTCTAAATAAATATCTGTGAAATCTCTCTAAACAGAACACAGAGCACTGCTGGGAGAGTTCACTCAGCTTTGTAAGTTTGTTAATATTTAAACAATGTGTAAACAATGTGTAAACAATGTGTAAACCTCAGGAAAAATCTGAAACAAGCCTTACAAAACAGTTGGCTAAAATGTACTTCCGTGATTCTGTCAAAAGCTAGGACTGTTTGTTATGCATTCAGTTGTCCTGCAACTAGGACCACAGACCTAGACAAATAGCATAACTCAGTTTCAACCTCTTTTTTGTTTGAAAATATCTTGAATAATCGTCCTCTGTTGTGGATTACCTGACATCAAGGTCAGGGAAACACCTGGGGTATTTTGTTTTGTTTCTAGTGGCAATTAGTTTATATCGAAATTGAGATTCATACAACTGTATACATACCAAATAGCTTGGAGAGTTAAGACTGTAGCTTCAAATACCATTTTAATTGTAATATGTTGCTTCAATACTGAGTTATTATCATTTTTAAATATGTCTATCTGGCTTTTGACAATCTTAATTGCTGGGCATTGAGCAGACTTCCTCTATACATACTATCTGAATAATGGGACTTTCAAGCCAACTATATATTTATTGTAAGCAAAGTAGGCACCTCTGGAACAAGTAGGCACCTCTGGAAAAAATGAAAATAAATTCACTGAATTAGCAAAACTCAGAACCCACTCAGAAGTAAGAAAAGTGTACAAAAAAACAACAACCCAGCAACAATATACTGTATATGACATTTGAAGATACCTTTGCCTTATGAAAAAAAAAATAACCTTCATCGTAATGAAAGCTTTGACGTCTTTGCATTTTTTTCATGATTTGTTACAAAAAAACATCAACCAATAAACCAATTACAGCAGTGGCAAATGACCATAATTAGACTAAAAACAAGTTCTGCCCACTGTTAATGAACCAGCTACCTTCTTAATAAATCTGGGGCAGATCAGGAAATATGCCTACAAATGTGTGCCAGGGAAAATGGCTACATCGGTGTTTTTGAAACTCATGGTGCGTTTTAAGCCATACCTTCTGCTCTTTGTCTTCCCCATTATGAGAAATGATATCAACGAAGGTAAAAGCATACACTGGGATGGAATCAACTTTGGGCCTCTATTTTAGTACCATTTTCTAAAATGTACAGTATGATAATTTTGTATTTATGATTTCAGTATACAGCACTATTTTATTTCTTACCCATAAGACTTTCTGTGAATCAGGGATAAGAAGAGGGGTTTGACAAAGAAAGAACATTTTGAAGAAGCCCCAGAGAACAAACTAAAAAGGCAACAAATCAAATCAATGAACTTCTTAGATGCATACAATGATGACCCTAAAATTAAAGCAATGCTGTTACCTTTTTTTTTATATATAAACAATAATAATAATAAAAAAAAACATCTAATGATCATAAATACACTAACTTAACAATGCAAGACCTAAGTGAGTCATTTATTCGTACTGTAACTTTCATACTGTGAGACTCCAATTGAAATGGCTGTATAGACCCATTTAGAGTGCAAAAAAAAGGCTGTTAGCCTAACAGTGAAAACTTTTTAATGCAACAGCAGTTGAGTTCAGGAATACTGGGTGTACTGCCAAAACCAGCCTATATAAATACCCTATTCTTAAAAACCCAGACCTCCGACTCTCCATTTCCATTGGTGTGATTGTTACAAAGTGTTACCATAGCAACCCATATAAAGAAAGTTAACTCAGATTTTCCTATTAAAAAAGTCTGTTACCTTGGAGTTTAAAGTCTCGTATCCAGCAGACGTCCTATAAACCTGTATATTTACTGCAGAATACATCTTTTATGCGTTTGTAATTTAATAAGAAAATTGATCATATGCTGTTCCCATTTTATAGTTTTGCATTCTGCAAGGCTACAGTATCTCATATGAGATCTTCTCTGGAATAAGCCTTAATTGTGGTTAAACAACATTACAGAGCTTTCTCATTGGCAGTTAAACTTTTAATTGCAAGTCTGCATAACAATGACCATCAACTTCTGTTAGTTACCAAGCATAACTTGGCAACTAAAAAATAAAAACTCTTACTCTATCTGTGCAATAGATGTCTAGTAACGCACATGGTATTAACATGGTATTAATGTGGCATGCTAAATTAACAATCCAATGTCATAAAATTACACAAGCATTTTTAGGTGGCTGAAATGTTTACACTAATTAACAATTCCATAAAATCCAATAATACTGTACATATAACCGTTTTTATAATTAGGACATTGTATGGGCGCTATGCCATTAAATAAAGTTACAAAGAGCCACCGTTTACTGAAACTCATCCATAAGTTTAAACACTCAATGATATATAGAAGCACTAAAAAGAATATTTCAGAGCTACATAGAGCATTTTACAGCAATGGGCCATAGCCCTGCACTGCATCCACCACCTGTCAGTGAATATCCCAGGATTACTACTAAAAAGAGATGGTTAATACAATCCTAGTGGATCCCCCGGTTCTGTAAAATTCTCCAAAAATAATCCAGGCATAGCTCGTCCCAGATGAGGTGCAGGTAGATCAAATTAACTGCTCTTATTAGTATTTCAGTCCTAAAACAACATTAGGTGGTGTTGTGATTTTTGTGTAAAAGAAACATGCATCCCTGCTATACTGCAATGTTTTTGTTTTTTTTTTACAATTACTGTCAGAATTTCTAAAGCTCCCTTAATTGCAAAACAATATGTGCATCTGCAGTATTTCTATATGCTGGTATTTTTTCATGTGGGAATAGCGTGTCTTAACTTTTATTTTAAAAATGCCTTCTGTGATTACTCATACTTGCATGTGCCTTACTGCACTTTGCATTAGCCTCTGCAGGTTCAGTCTGAGATCCCTTGATCTTCCGAGTATCTGATGGTTAAAGAAAAGGGCTTGTAACCAGAAGGTCCCCGGTTCAAATCCCACCTCAGCCACTGACTCATTGTGTGAACCTGAGCAAGTCACTTAACCTCCTTGTGCTCCGTCTTTCAGGTGAGACGTAATTGTAATTGACTCTGCAGTTGATGCACAGTTCACACACCCTAGTCTCTGTAAGTGGCCTTGGATAAAGGGGTCTGCTAAATAAACAGAAAAAAATTATTAAATTGAGCAAAGCAACACGTTACAGCACCATACAGTTTCACACACACAACACGATTCCCTGAGTCTACAGTGGAGTATGCAAATCAGTCACCAAATAACTTTAGAGATACAACTGCCATGGTGTTAATCATTGTCTTCGGGTAACTCTTGCAAAAATAAACTTTGCAGGTGATAAAATTGTCCCAATTTACAAAAAAAAAAAATTGTTTGTGAACCAACTGCATGGGGTTTCTCCCGATGAGTGACAGAAGCCCTAAACACTCAGCATATTACCCAGTAACCTAACAGGCAACCTAGCTGTGCAGTTGTCCTATGTCTGCGTTCATTCACAACCTCCATCTCTGAACTTATTTTCCAAAACAAAATGAAACACTCAATTTTCTCTACCAACAGCCCCACGGCTAAGCGGGTTTGAGAAAACGTTGAAATGCAACACGGAACACAGCTAAATAAAAAAAGAATAACGTTCCCAGTGCTAACAAACAGCAGCCAGACCACTTTACTTACAACTGGGTGCCTTTCTGATATCCCGCGTTGTGTAAAATAATGCTATTCTGTTCATCCCATGCATTATTGCTGTTAATAAACTAAGAACACACAAAAGACATTCCACAATTGAAATACAGCATTTAGCAGCTGACTGAGGACAGGTGATATTGCTTGATGGACCATACAGTCTATGGCAAGCCAAATTATCATTTAGAAATATCTCAAATTGCATTTTAAGATATCTTATATTTAGAGATATCTGTAAATCATTTGCAGATATCTTTAAATGAATATGAGATATCTGTAAATAAACCCTTTTAAAGATATCTTAATTTCACTCTGAGATATCTAAAAATGATTTGAAATAAATCAATTTTAAGATATCTTTATAATTTTAAGATATATTTATGGGCAGCAGTGTGGAGTAGTGGTTAGAGCTCTGGACTCTGGACCGGAGGGTTGTGGGTTCAATCCCCAGTGGGGGACACTGCTGTTGTACCCTTGAGCAAGGTACTTTACCTAGATTGCTCCAGTAAAAACCCAACTGTATATATGGGTAATTGTATGTAAAATAATGTGATATCTGTATAATGTGAAATAATGTATAATGTGATATCTTGTAACAATTGTAAGTCGCGTCTGCTAAGAAATAAATAATAATAATAATAAATGAACAGGCAGTCATTTCAAGATATCTCTGAATGACTTCCTGTGAACATTACCTAAGTTTTGAATGGACTTCCTGTCCATTTAGAGATACTGTATCTCTAAATGACCATGAAGTTATTTAGAGATCTCTCTAAATGATTTAGAGATATCTGTAAATGAACAGGAAGTGCATTTTAGATATCTCATTTAAAGCTCCATTTAAAGATATCTCTAAATGTATTTTAGATATCTTAAAATGATTTAGAAATATCTTTAAATATTTAGAGACATCTATACATTAATTTGCGATATCTCTAAATGGATTTGTCTTGCCATAATAGTCAGGCCTGATTTATCTGATAGAATGTTAAAAAAAATACCACAAACCGCCTTTGATATAGAAATGTGTGCTATCCAGTGGTACACACTGTGGGCTTAGCTCTTTAGAGTTATAAGGTCTATATTTAAAACGTACTTAGTTTGATATATAGAACTGATGCATTTCAATTTTCTAAATTAAGCCTAGTATCTAAATTCTTTGACCCAATGCTAAAACAATTAACTGCAATTGTCTAAAATGACGTCTACATCATAATGTGGAAAATGTGTGGACTCGTATTTAATGTAATTCTGCATACATTGTAGCTTAAGACAAATACACTGAAATGTATTGAAATACAGTCGGCTTGTTTCTTGCGACCAGCATTATTTTTAATCTGGATACACCTACAGGGCAGAGGTCCCCGTAGCATTTTTTTTTTCTTTTTGTATATAATTCAGTCCATTCTATAGCTGCTACAGTATATCTTCTCGTTTAATAAATGTAAATATTGCTGGTATGTTCGAATGCCATAGTCTACTTGAAAAACAAAACCACAAATCTGAACAGTCGGATAACACTGATGCGACCGACACGCGACTTTTCTTCTAGTTTTAAGCAAACCCAATCAATATGACATTTTCAAGCACGTTTAATAACAACTAGTTGCTTGATAAAAGTTGATTGGAAGTTACAAAGTAGGGCAAAGTACTGTAGTGTAAACCATCATAAAATACACACATACCTCTCCAGGGATGAGAAATTAGGTTAATGTGTAATTAGGCTATTAAAACGTATACATGACACATGCACTTAATATAATTAAAGCCCGAGTTTGCAAAAACATGCTAATTAAAGCAGCCTTCTCACAATTTCTGGGCAGGCATCACTTGCAGGTGTGCAGCTTACCAACGCACATCGCTTAATCTTTGTTTAAATAAATCATACAGCCAGTCCATTCATTTTCGTGATAATGTGATAATACAAGTCTATTTAACGTACCAGTAACACTGGAAAACAGTTTGAAAACGGTATCCTTTTGCAAACCTTTTGGTTATTTTCCAGTAACTTATTTTATTATTATTATTATTATTATTATTATTATTATTATTATTATTATTATTATTTAATTTATATGCATCAATTAAAAAATAAATAATAATAATAAAAAAATTATCTTCATATAAATAACAATTTTAAATAGATCGCTACTGTGTATTAGCGGGAGACCAAGAATTTACAAACAACAATTGGATTAACGCGGCAAATTGGTACTTGTGTTACTATCAGTGCTAATACATTTTAAGAGGAAGGGCTGTTCTTTGCATCACGCGTGTGCAAGAAATGTCATCTGTACTTTCTTGGTCAAGGTTCACAGTATTTTATAGTTAATGAGTACCAACCTTAATTATACAAAATCCAGTGAAACCAGAAATATGTGACCACCAATGTGTGACAAATCAGTTTTAGAAAGTACCTGAATTACCTCCAAAAACTTTATTTTTTTATTTATTTTTTACAAAAAGGGGCTACATTTTTTTCCAGTTTTTACCATAACAGTAAATTAATTTCAGATGCACCAATAGAAACTCTTAGTTAATTACTGATCTAGTTTCCCGTCACTGAAGCTGTATTGCAGTCCTTGGAAAGACAACACACGCTTGGCTTAACCCGGTTAATAATAGTTTTGTGTACCGCTAATTAGTTTGAAGACTGTTATACGATCTGCACCCATTACAGTACCTAGAAATCCAGTCAATATAATGAATACTTTATTTACCAGATAACAGCACCATCTGGACCTTTTCGGATTTTTTGCAACTTTAACAAACTCACGACTTTTCATCTGTGCATAGTCCACTAGGTAAAAGCTACTTACAGAACAGCTGTATCACAAGGGATATCCATCGTATCAGGTCCCTGATGCAGTCCGATATTTGAACAATTAACGCGACAAGATTCCACAACAGAGCAAGTACAGTTCTCTGGACAAGGCGCGCATCTCCCCTGAGCTTCCACCGACCCCGAGATGCAAAGAAAGGAAAGAAAGAAAAATAGACTGGAGAAAAGTCCAAACTTTGAGAAATAGACGCCATGTTTTCGCTTGGATACAGTCTGTCCATTGCTGTAAGGCATAGCTTACTCACATCGCATTGCCCCTGAGGTTGCTGATTTCCTGGTAGAAGAAGAGGAAACAGCGCTTTGCATAAACTCCTTTAAAAGCCCCTCTTTAAAAAAAAAAAATCCCCCCCCCGATATGAATACGTTTCTTTTTATAACTGATTCTTCTTAAGAAAGTGTTTCAAACTCCTCAGCAAAGATCTCACTGAACTTCCTACTCTCTCGTCACTTTTCCCTTAACGTTCTGTAATGCCGAATTCTGACACTAGGGTGTTCCGCACTTAAACTGTGAGGTGATAGGAGTGCATTGAGCTGAAGTATAGTAAAATAATAAAAAAAAAAAAAAAAAAAAAAAATGGTATACTCAACTCCACCGTTATCTTGGATTGGTAAACCGCACCGTAGTTTACAGGAACAAACATTGGCAGTAGAATGATATATAAACCTGTCCCTTTGTGTCATCTAAGAAATAATTATGTTATAGTAATTTTGACAGCTACTGTCTGAAATTTGAAGATGTGTAACTTGGCAAGGCAATACAAATACAGTGCAATATATTATATCTGCATTGGCAAGGAATAAAAAACAAAATCAGCACTAAAGCCCTGAAATAGTTTGACAGAACATATAAGGTGCGCATAATTGCATTACTTTTTTATCACAAAATATCACTTTGATCAGGCCTCGATATCCAAATAAATCTTGAAATCCATGTCTTTATACTTTAACTTAAATGCAAAATGTCAGGTCCCCTTGTATTTAGTAAAACCTTAAATCAGTCGTATCATATTCCAACCTTTGTTGCGTATTGAGCTTGCACAGGTCCTTAACATTCTGCATGCACTTGTAAATACGTTTTACGAATGTTTACAATAAATAATAATCCAATTGTAACATTTTTTAAGTTAATTGACACGTTGGCTGGTATCATTTAGTAAATAGGATCAGTTTGGGATAAGCACAGAATTATCTTCTCTGTATGTTTCAGTAAAGAATAGCAGATCTAAATACTGGCGCTCGAAGGGTCATTTTAACCCCACATCAATAACATCACTAAATGGAATAAAACTGAATGGGTTACAGCGCAGCCCTATTGTGACCAACCTATTCGATTTATTATTAAGCATCATTATGAAATGTTTGTGACATTGAAACTCAAAATGTTCTCCTTATCATAACGAATTGGCATATCTCAACCATTGAATTGAAAGACAAGGGCTGGACCCGAACTATACCAAGAATGAACGTCTCACCATTCTGCTGAAGAGCGACCTCTGTAGTCGAGAGGAAGGGACGTGTTTTATGCTGATCCCATCAGAATTGTTAATTAATCCGCCGCTAGGAGGAGATTCATTACGTTATGTTCACACTGTTGGCCCATCTGCTATTCCGGTGTAGTGCAAGGAAAACTAGGCAATGGTCATGCAATAGATGACATAAAGTTGGCTTGGTGAATCGGTCGACTGAAAGTGTTCAGCTGAGGGAACACAAACCCACTTTTTCAGGAACAGTAGCTTGAAACCTGGTTCCAGGTGACTGGGAAACCCAGTCTGAGGCAACTTCGCTGTATAAAACCTCAAGTCTCCCCTGGTGTGCCATGCAGTGGCTTGAAACCTAGTCTCCTGAAACCAAGTTCCAAGCCACAGTGGCTTGTGTTCCCTTAGCTTAACAGTGGCAATATGACCTTTAAAAGGTGTTCTACCAGTCAGACACAGGACCTGTTTTGAAACAAATGCAAAGACACATTCCCTGAGATGAAAGAAAAAAAAAGAAATCTACGGTTTAAACCAGAAAGAAACCAATCAGAACAGCAATTTAACTGCTCCTCCCTGAGGCTAAGTTGTTTGTTCCTCTAAGAAAATGTGCCCTGGTATTTTCTTTGAAATCTTTTTTGAGCGGTGCAGTGAAATTACTTCTCAGCAGCTGATTAATGACCCAGGAGGTGTGGTATAGAAATATCAAAATTGAAATGGAGTTTTCTTTAGCTATACTAGCCACCTAGCATAAGTGTGCAGTGGCAGGAATGTTTGAGACAGCAGCAGCAGCAGCATGCCGTGAGCATGCTATTGCAAAAGCAATTGTGAATCACTGCATTAGGTCTATGCTGTCTGGCGGTGTTGTAGTGTTGCACATCCCAAGAGATTAGTTTTAATTTGTATTATTTGGTTATTGTAGAATGCAGTTTCTGCTACCCATAACAACACTGTACTAAGAAATAAAATACAGAGGTCTAACATTGAGTGCTATCACATTAAAACAATGAATGCAAAATAATCTCCAATTCTTTGTAACCTCTATGTTCTACTAAAAAATATACAATTTAAATATTATTAGTATTAAAGTAAACAAAAACAGTTCTGACTGACACTGCTAAATTAAAATGTTTCCAGGCCACAGATGTTTCTGTGGTTATTTGTGACTGCGTGTCCCTGATTTTTATGTTTTAAGTCTCCTTATAAGGACGCAGTTGGTCATTGCATGCGTTTGCTAATCCACAGTTCCATTGCCAGGTGTCTGACATCACTAACATTAAGTAATCTGGCCACAACCATGAAAGAGTGTTTTCCAATGTGCCAGAACAGACTTGTGGCATTTTCTTTTTCCATCGTCCGGTTAGGAGGATCAGCAGATCCGATTATACAAACTTTCCACAAGCTAGTATATTATATACAGTGGCTAGATTTTAGTTTTCCAGCTTTATTTCAGCACGCTTGTAGAATATTAATTTTATTAAGTCATGTACAATACAATTACAACATGTCAGATTTTCAATCATCAAGTTGGTGCAACTGTTTACTTTGAATACAATCTGTATAAAGAACTGTTTCTTGTAAAACAGTTTATTTTGATTATAAGATAAGTACAGGAATGCTAAAATCAGAACAAAAAACTTACAGTAAAATCAATGCAAGCCATGGGCTCATTCTATAAATTCAGTTAGCTATGTTTGCTGAACAAAAGCCAAACGTGATTATTGTGTTTATATCCTGGGGAGATCTTCAAACAGGAAATTCGTGCACTCTTTTATAAACCAATAAATGTCCTGATTTCTTTTAAAGAGCTATCGAGTACATCAACTGGAACAATTGCTGACCTGGTAAACAATTAGGAACTGAAGTGACTCTAGGCAATACCATGAATTAAGTATGTGTTTAAAAATCTAAAACACATTTGCAAATTATATTTGTCCTTATTTAATAATAGACTCATCCATTCAGTTACAGTTTTTAATTAATTATTATTTTTTAAATTAAACTGTTTCTGTAAACTTGATGGGGTACAACAATCTGCACATTATTATTAGTTTATTTAGCAGACGCCTTTATAAGGTGACTTACAGAGACTAGGGTGTGTGAACTATGCATCAGCTGCAGAGTCACTTACAACAACATCTCACCTGAAAGACAGAGCACAAGGAGGTTAAGTGACTTGCTCAGGGTCACACAATGAGGCAGTAGCTGAGGTGGGATTTGAACCGGGGACCTCCTGGTTATAAGCTAGTTTCTTTAACCACTGGACCACACAGCCTCCTTTGTATAGCATGTATAGCATAGGTAGGGCCAAAGGGCAGAATTAAATATATAGTCCACATATGTATAATATATTCTTTATTATATTTAAAATACATGTTTTTTTACAGACTCCAGGCCTATAGATATAAACCAGCTAAGCATGCAGGCTTACTGTAGGTTTGGTAAGCTGACAGTATTAAAGACTGTAATAATGTAGGGTACAAAGGCTAATACACAGGAGCTGCAGTATAGCAATTTGAATGCTAACAGAAATAAAAAATATATATAAAAGCTCCATGTAAAATGAACCTGGCATATTATACTCTTTGCTTGACTTTCATCAATTTCGCTGCATTTCGCTGTATTTGCTTCTAGACTACTGATTGCCCTTCAAACCGGTTAAGAGCCTTGAATACGATACTTCGTTCCACTGGTACATCTGCTGGACAGCCCTGCTCCAGTCAATTCACGCAAAATTACAAATAATTTTCCAAAACTAAATACATCAACTCAACACCAGGGGGAGCAGTCTTCACTGTTTTGTTTTAACCTTTTTTTTATTAACTGGTTTATTTTCAATTATTTTAAATTAAAAAAGCAGATTTAATGGAAAGGATAGCACAGCAACGCCCTTTACAGGGGCAATTATAGGTACCACTTTCTCAAAGCTTCACTAGAAAATCAGCTATAATTAAATATGTGATAGATGTAATTATTGATGTGTTTTTATGTGTTTGTTTTTTTCTGTCTTGATGGCTAGGGAAAATAGACTGTGGCCGTTATAAAATGTACTGTAATACACCATGCAAAAAGCCTAATAATGTATGGTAAACCATAGGACAGCTTGTCTACAAGCTACACATGTTTATGACTGTTCACCCCTTCTAAAGAATCTCACTCAAGAAAGCCAGTTTCAGTCCTGTCTGCCTGTTGACAGTGTTATGGCAGGTGTTTCCATTATGTTGTCCAATTCCTGTTTACACTACCCCTAGACAAGTATTGGTGCACACTACTATTGGGTCTGTAGAGGAAAAGAAAGTTTCTATGTATAAGACATTAATTAATATATAGTCACCTCTTCACGCTTCTTCATTTGTACAGAGAATGAAGCAAGTTATTGGAATTTCACCTCAATTAAGTCCCTATCAAACCTGTTCCTCTCTAGTAACAGAAATATACTTTTTATAAAACTCAATGAGACCTGATGACAGAACAATGTGTCAAATCCAGTCACCATGGAGTAATTATCCTGGGTAGAAACCTTGAATGAATTATAAAACTGTTCAATGGCTCGTTTTATTTCTTTGCAAACCTCCAAGGTTCAAGTTGAGAGGCGATGCTAACCTGGAAAACACGGTGTGTATGTTTTGAGTATATTTTCTGTGTATTCCACTGACTCTAACTGCAATAATCAAAATGCACAGTACTGATAGAAACCTCTTACCGAAAGATAAAGCCTTGTTGGGTAACAAGAACATACTAATAGAATTAAAATCAGTCCATCGTAATTGGTGTTACAGAAACATTTTGGTGGGGTATAGTGCAACACGGATGGCTTACCAGTATAAATCATTAATGATCAATATGATGAGTCTTTTACATTCCAATAAAATATACAGTGTATATCAGTTATTGAAGGGACCATGTTTAAGGCAATAGATCCAAACAACTCATTTCATTTGGTATAAATACAAAGGTATGAATTTGGCTCTTATTTTATTACAGATCTTTTAAAGTAAGATATGCCACCATCTTTTGCAAGGGACAAAAAGATGTCTGTGAAAGACAGGACAGTAAGTTTCCAGCTATTCAGTAAGTCTTTCTTAATGCACACTAAGACATTGAAATACATCAGTTCCCAATAACAGCCTCTCAAATCTCTCTGATAGTTACAGATTTTATATAGTACACAATACATGCCAGGGATGACAATTTGCAATATAAAATAAGGTTACAATTAAGGTCTAGTTACACAAAGTTTGTGCTACATATTGCATGTGTTTCTAGAACGTTGTCCAGCCACTGAATGTGTTTCTAAGGCAGTATCACTTTTATTTTTTAATACAGTGCTGTATAATACTGAGCTACAGAATATTTAAATGCAATCACCAGATGTTTTCCACAGTAAATGGTCTGCTACTTTCCCCTGCTTACAACATTTATCACACTGAACTTGTGCTTGGCACCATGCTATGGCTATGCTTTGCAGCATTGTTTTTACTCCTCCTCACATGACTGAGGTGATGTCTATAAAGACAAAATTAAAACCCTGACCGCTGAATACTGATTTTGCGGCTCACCATCTGTCCAGGACGAACCTTTTCAAAAGGTGGCAATTCCACCAGTGAAGTTAGCCGGAGCGAGCTATTAATATCTTCAGGATCCTCACTCTCTGGCCTTGATCTGGTGAATTAAATATGAAAAATAAATAAGAATGGGCATGTACAGTGAACCCCACTTAATATTATCAGTTCTGTTACTGTCACAATTTGCTTAAAAGCAACATTTGGAATCAATATAGGTACCACTGCTACACAGGCTGATTTGTTGTATGAAAACTGTTTTTCTTCAATCCTATAGAGGGTGCTGTGGTACCCATATGTGGATTATTTCCAGCATTTACTACAATTGTTTATGCCACACACACACACACACACACACACACACACACACACACACACACACACACACACACACACACACATATATATATATATATATATATATATATATATATATATATATATATATATATATAGTTTAATATCTTAACCACTATTTTAAATGATGTTTTCTTAACTTAAATTGGCTTTTTCAACATTTTCAATATTTTCACTGGACCTCCTGTTTGGCTCAAGACCACTCAATGCTGATGCAAAATATCTTATACATGGATAGACAATTGTCATCCCTCTTCAAATGTATGCAAAGTTGCATTGACCAATCCATCCCACAAGTGCAGTGGTTTCCCTTATTTTTATCAATCAGCTAATGATTCAGAAAGACTGGATTCTGAGTTAATTCCCCCTGAGCCACCCCACCCCCACCCCCACCCCCACCCCCACCACAGTTTTATTTTGATTTATTTAGTTTTTTCAATAGTTCCAATTATGGTACATTAATAAATGTGGTACTAGTCTTGACAGTAACTAATGCAGAAAAAAAATCTTACTTACGAAATTCATTTGAATAAATACTTATTATCTTAAATCTTTAACAGCAGAGCATTACCGTAATTAAGGAATGACAGAACAAAAATGCCAAAAGGACTGAAGACTGCTAAGGGATTGTGAGAGGGGACGAAAGCAGCAAACACATTAGAGTAGGCTAATCTTATGGGCAACAGTGACACATCTGTCTTCACTGATGAATTTCCTTTGATACCAGACCAATACAAACAACAGAGTGAACATGTGAAGATGGATGGTGAGATAGTTGTTGCATCATTAACAATGCATGTTGTAGACCATAGGTCAGTTACATAAAACCATGCCATGAAAAAGAGAACCCCATTCAACAGGTACGCGTTGGTGCCTTTGAGTACAACAAAAAACAAAAACAAAAAAACTAAGCATCATTGACTACGACATTCTGCAGAGTGGGCATGGAAAATGGGATCTGTGGACAGTGAGGTTGGTGTAGAGTTAAAGTAGAGTTAGTAGGAGGAGTGTGAAGTGAATTTTTTAGTCCTCTGATCCCATGACCAAGCCAATGGCCTCTTTACAGTCCATAGTGAAGACCAGCAACCTCACACAGCCAGGACGTGAACCTGCCTGCTCTCCTGTGACTACAAGATTCACCCTGCGCACCACGTGGACATGTTGCCTGGTCCACACTCACAGAGACAATCTGTCGCCAAGCCTTACAGCTGTCTCCTTCCAGCCCAGCATAACTGATGAAATCCCATGCATTACAGACCAGAAAAATGAATATAAATCACGACACTCCATTTTATTTTTTGATCTCCCTAATGATAAATTACCTTCGTTCTTAATGTAGTCCATTTGAAAATAATAAACATTACTCAATCAAATTAAATAAAATCCAATATATTTGCTCTTTACAGGCAACAATATACTGTTTGTAATGAGTAAATGAGAAGGACTCAGTCCCAGTTTTCAGTAAATACATGCTGGGTCACTGCTCTCAGAAACATCTTAAACTTGATTTAAGATTGATGAAGAACTGGGGGTGTTTTTTGTGTCGTTTCCAGGCACCAACAAGCATTGCATGTAATAAGAAAGAGGCTAACATGTCACAGAGGTCACACACACACTTTGTAAGGCCCTTAACAAAACAGATGAACTTTCATAACAGAGCGTCTTTGAACGGACTCCATAATGAAAGCAGAGCTTGTTTGACATGGATGGCGCTGTATGCAGTATACACATGCAGTTACTTTGTCAACTTGCTAATTTGTTTTGTCTTGTAACTAATAAATACAATATCTGCAAAACGAGTTTAATTTGTACACAATTGTTTCCCGCTGTGTTTGCCATAATGGAATATTACATACAATAATGTCAGTCAGGCTTCTGCAAAATGTTTTGACCTTGAAAATGTCAGGATTGTAATAACATTGATCAAACAAGTTTTTTTTTTAATTCATTTTTTTTTTGTTCTATTCAAACACTTTGGCAGTGTACCAGAAATGTGTATATGTATTTTATACTGATACAATTGTGTTCTGTTTAGATAAATGCAGAGAAAACAGATGAACCCACAGAGCAATAAACTATGTACTGTATTTACCAAACACCCAATACAAACATATGTACAGTCACAATGTACTGTTCAGTGAAAGCGCAAAATGAGAATGACATGTGTTCGCTGTTAACAGTATCATATTGTATAATACTTGTTGGGACGGTGGTTTTGGGTGCAGTCCTCCCAGTATCTTGTTTTTTCTGTTATGCAAATAAGTGAGAGAGAAATGTACGCTGGGCTTGATTGATTCCAGAGAACTTAGGCAGAGAGAGACAGACTTTAAAAAATGGAATAATGTGAAATTTCTTTTTGCCATTGATTTTATAATGTTATTTCTTGCCACCTTCTCTTGCCACGACCCACTTGGAAAGGAGATGTGTATCTCAAGGGCTCTACTCTGGTTAGATAAAGACATTTTAATTCAATTAGAATGTGTCTTTCGCACTGAGAAAGGAGAAAATGACTTATCTTTGATTCTTGCCAGACATTGACACTGTAGAAATGAACAGAGTAGAAGATCTGCCTGAAGGATACAGCGCAGACTGTGTAAAATGACATCCCACAGTAATCATCATATCAGCCAGTAGTCATGAATGTAGCTCCTAGACGTGACTCACGTACTGTATTATCAATTGGCACCAACTGTGAAACCAGGCACTGCTTGCAACTTATGTTCTGAGTAAGCTACACTTTGTTCTATAAGCTACAAAATTTGATTACAGTACATTCTTTATGCCTTTGCTTGTGGCTGTGAATTCCATGCCTCCCACCTCCTTTCTTGTAACGAAATGTACTATAGATTTTACTGGTCTCACAAAGATACAGAATAGGAGTTTTGAGTTATGAAACTGAAGAACTTTTATCACCTGGTATTGCAGGTTGCACAGTATGATTTGCCGACAGAATGTAGAATTAAGAACGTTTACAACAACATAGCAGCAAAAATGATATATTTCATACCCCTTATCTGCGTACAAGGATATTTCATACTGCTGCTACTTGAATACAAAGCATTTTTCAGATCAATGTGCAATCAAGTGAAAAATGACTGTCATCTACAATTAAATGAAGGAAACATATTGGTATGCAATAAGCTACATTAGTTTAATAAGACATTTGCTATTCCTCAGACATCTATGTTAATTTTGAAAGCCGGGTGATGAAGATTTGATCAGTATATGTTCAATATAAAAACGATTGTTCCCATATAGATTAAAAAAAGACTGACAACCTTAGATTTAATGACCCTGAAATAGAGAATTAAAACAAATGTGCTTCACTGCTTCAGTTAAATTCTCAATGACCAGTCCCACTTTGACAGTGTTTTGGAAAGAACATCCATTGATTGTCAGGATTTTTTTTTATAGTATAGTCTATTATTATAAACCTATTTCTCATAATGTAATTTTTGGGATATGAATATGAAAATGTAGAATGAACTGTTATTGGTCTTTACAGAGAATAATATTAGGATACTATTATCTTGCACTCTGGGAAAAAAAAAAAAAAAAAAACAACACCACAGACAACAGGGAGATTCAGCTTGTATAAGTCATGTCAGTGAACCGTTTGCAAAACAAATGAATCAGCCATGTGAGGGATTGCCTGTTTACTCAAATAGGTAGGAGTTTTTTCTTATCCAATCCTGTAAGCGGTGTCCCTGTAGAGGTTAATGCTACAGTTATCATTAAAGTCCTCAAAAATGCCTTTAATTTGTCTTCCAAGAAACAAGATAGCCTCTCCAATTTAATCAATGCAAGTAGAAGGTTTTCTGATAGTAACGCTGTTAATAAATAGAGCATACATCTGATTTCTTACTAGGATAAAGTGAAATCAATCAAACAGTGAGCGAGGGAGGACCTCAAAGGAAAGAAGCTGCCGTTTCTTATGGTTTTACAACGTGGTTATTTATTTCTTTGTTAACTATGCAAAAACCATCAAGGTCTTGAGCCATCTTATCTGCTGACTCCCTATCTTCCCAAACTTCCCATAAAGGACAGAATTGAGTCTGAAATTGAATTGATAAGGACTGATCTCAGTGAATCAACTAGAATACATTTAGTGTGCGTAATCACCCAGGTATGGAACCAGATAAACAGAAATGGAAGAAGTACATTTTCAAGAATTATCATGAAGAATAAGGATATCTCAGGCTACTGAGCTCTGTAAATGCCAGAAAATGATAATAATAAAAAGAGTCTCTTTAGACTCTTGACTTTAGATGAATATATTATCGAAACTAAACAATATGCCAAAAAAAAAAACAACAACAACATTTGTTTGAACAGAAACAGAGCAAGGTGCTAGTTGGTTAGTAAGCAGAAAAATAAACTAAGCAGACCCAAAGACAACATGGAAATAGTGTGCTGCATTGCACTTCAGAAGCTTGCTTGAATCAATGTCGTTTATTGACCTCAGGAAATACAAGCACTGAAAAGGTTTTTAAAATAAAAACACTGATGGAAAATCTTTGCCCAACAATGTAAGTGCATGGTTTCTGTAAAGAATTAACTTTTTTTTTTTTCGACTAGGTTTACTAATTTCTTCAAACCTGGTATAACAGCTAGTAGGTGGTCACAGTCAGAAAATGCTTTAGTTCCAATAGTCTTTGTAACTTAACAGAAAAAACACCATTACAATCCGAAAACAAATAAGAATCAAGTTAAGCCTTCTTATAAGTTAAAGGTCTAAATTGTTTATATCTGGTTTGCTAACTTTATTGGGGGTGTTTCTCCTTGGACTGTGAGGTAGTTAATTCGACCTCCCACTATAGGTACGATTAGATTCCTTTAAGTAACATCAAATCTACAGGTAATCAACCACAGCACATGTAAAGAGTCCTCAGAACTACAGGTGGATTGTTGAAAAGGGTTCTAACAAAGAACACACACGTAAATGATTTGTGCAGAACAGGCACTCAGCTTTTAGGAAATGGGTTACGATTGATTAGTTTGTCAAATGTCATCTGTAAATATTATTATTATTATTATTATTATTATTATTATTATTATTATTAGTAGTAGTAGTAGTAGTAGTAGTAGTAGTAGTAGTAGTAGTAGTAGTAGTAGTAGTAAATGTAATATTTAAAGTGCAAATGTACGACTTTTTAGGGGCTAATTAAGGCAGTTATTGCTCAAATGCACTGGCAGCACAGTTTTAAGTAATTGGGAGGTTTAGCTACTTGCTACAGTACCTAATGGGAAATTATTTTTAAACAAAATATTGGAAATGCAAATTACCATGGTTACAAATGCTACTTTTTAAGGGCTTATGAAGGCTTAAGTGCACTTGCAACCAGGTTTATGCTAATTTAATTAAGAAAAAGAGAAATAAATGTAATGCAGATTACAGTCGTTTTGTACTATTCATTTTAGTTACCTTCTTGCCACTAGAGGGAGTAAAGCATGTATAGTTTGACATCAGTTTAAATAATTTTTAGTGTAAATTTGCTAAACTTGTTTAGCTGAATTATACATTAAATATATAATATATAAATAATGCGTATATATGTATATATGTGTGTGTGCGTGTGTATATGTGTGTGTGTGTGTGTGTGTGTGTGTATGTGTGCGTGCGCGTAACTTTATGTAGTAGTGGTCGTTGAAGTAGTATTTCTACTATCGCCAATAATAATAATATCGTTGTAATAAATACATAATATGCCATAACAACACGTGTAAAGGCACATTAAGTATACCAAAGCATTCTTCTTTCTAGATGAGATACGAACCGTTTCAATAATGTCTATTTAAAATCGCAGTGTCCTTGGTCGGGTTGTGAATGGGTACAGCAATATGTTTATATCAAACTGCTATGAAGAAAAACCAGGACCACACAAGACTTTTAAAAAGGCTTAGCAAAAACGATGCATCATTGGAGAAGCTACTCTCCTCCCGTGGCATAGGTGCTTAGCAAACACTGTCACGTTTTTAAACTGTTAAATACCAGCGCTCCAGCCAATGGGACTCATAAGGAGTGAAGCAGCTGAATACTACATGCGACGTGAGATAAACCCAGCAGCTTTCTTAGTAAGGGCATACTTTTGCATATGTGCTATTTAAAACACAGACTTCAACAAAAGTAGATGTTATAAAAACAAACAAAACACACACACACACACACACACACACACACACACACACACACACACACACACTAAAATGTGCAGTAAATGAATTAGCAGTCACACATAGTAGAAAGACAATTTACAACAACCACCATACCTGTAGTGTAACAGCTCATTTGTAAACCGTGCACAAGTACTACAATAATTTCCTGAGAATGGTATAGCTGGATTACGCACTGAGAATATCAACGTTTAAGATAGCTGGCGGCGGTTTAAAATTACTTTTAGAGTTTGGGTTGGATAAAAGATGAAGACATTGACTGAACGACAGTGACAACTTGTTCAAGGTGGAGGGGATGCCGAAGGTTATGGACAGGATCTAAAACAGGTACGGGTTTTAACATTTGATGAAATTAGAAATGAAGGTATAAAGACGTAATACAACACGAAAACTACATTTTTGAATTAGTTTATTTTAAAGCTTAATTACGACAGAATTTAAGTGGATAAATAATACCGTGTTTTTTATATTTTTTTATTTTTTTATTTTACTTTTAGTATCCGTTCTGTGAATGTTATCTATTTCAGACATGCACATTCAAAAACAGTGTAACTAGGCTAGAACTAGCCTGTACTTTATGCTGCGAAACTCAGTTCTGTTTTCAATTGAATTTAATTTGAATTCCAATAACATTACAGGCAATTGATATATGGAATTCCTGGAACTATATCTTGCATAGTGACTTATTTGCCTGGCATTTCCCTGCATTTCTATAACTCTATTTAGTTGGTATAGAGCTATACAGCTAGGCGTGCTTAAGGTGATGTCCAGAACTTGCTAATCTTGTCATACAGCAGAATATATGGGAACTATACAATTACCAAAAACCATCAAGAATATTTCAGGTTTGTCAGAAGATACCCCAAAAGACAAATATTGCCATAATAGATCATAGTTAAGGTAAGAACCACTCCTGAGGCATGAAATAACAGGTCAGTTCAGTTAGGAACTTGTTTCAGATTATTTCTATTTAAACGGGCTACCATACCTACCATAATCATTTCCCTTTCTTTAAACATAAGGATAGTAAACATTGCTCTTTCATCAGCCCTGATGTTAAACTGATAAATAACAGCAGTCTTTTGCGGGCTACCTTAATTAAAAAAAAAAAAAAAAAAAAAAAAAAAAGATTGTGAACATGCGTTGACTTATTGTAGATCATAAGGTATTTGGGCTAGTTCAGGAAATGCCATTTACATTCTTTAAAGAGCAAGGGGATCAAGTATCATATATATATGTTGGGAAAAGTCTGAATGGACTAGTGTAGATCTTTTTTAAGCTGGTGCTGGTGAAACATGCTCCAGTCAACCCTCTAGCTAAGTCTGTGAGATATTCTCTCTTGCCCTTCCTGACTGAAACAGAGCAGCAAAAGGGGGGATGCTATTAGTGTAACACATTTTTCAGTCAATGGAGGGCAGCAGGCGTTTAAAATGTTTTAAAAACAGTGGTAATGATGGCTTCCTATGATCTACTGATCCATTTACTGTATACTGTAGTTCTAAAGTCTCCTACAGCCAAGATTTAACAGAATAATAAGAAAAGAAATTGACAAAAGAGGGCACTGTTATGCCAGACAAATACACCCTGTTTAACAATTTTAATCAAATTCAAATTTGGCCAGTATATTACTGTAAGTTTTGTTGGGAAAGTTTTCATTATTAAACTGTAATATATATATATATATATATATATATATATATATATATATATATATACAGTTGTAGTCAAAAGTTTACATACCCTAATGGAAATTTATAATTTCTACAAATTTCTCAAAAAAATATTATAGGAAAATGTTTTTGTAGCAAAAGTTTTGCTTTTGTGCTAATTCAAAAGTATTCATACCCTGACAAGGAAAATTAAATTAATAAATGCTAGCTGAGGCACCTTTAGCAAGAATAACCTCTTTTAAACTATTAGGATATTTGTCAAAGAGCTTCTGGCATGATTCTTTAGTGATTTCTTCAACGCAAAATTGTTCCAATTCATTCAAATTCCAAGGACTTCCCTTGTGCACAGCCTTAGATCAGGACTTTGACTAGGCCATTCCAGAACCTTGATTTTATTCTTCTTTAAGCAATCTGAAGTAGATTTTGATGTGTGCTTTGCATCGTAGTTGTGTTGGAACGTCCAGTTGTGCTTTAAACCAAGTTTTGTAGTGGAGGGTTTCAGATGATTGGCCAATATCTACCATGTATTGGAAATACATTTTCTGTGCCATTAGAGGAAAAACAGTCCCATAAAAGGATATTACCACCTCCATGCTTGACAGTAGGTGTGGTGTTCTTTTCTTTGTACGCCTCACCAGACTTTCTCCAAATGTAACTACCATCAGTGTGACCAAATAGCTCGATTTTTGTTTCATCACTCCAAAAACCTTTGACCAGAACTCATATCCATCATTCAAATACCGTTTTGCAAACTTTAAGCGATTGTCCTTGTGACGTTTTCCTAAGAGTGGCTTTTTTCTTGGCCTGCGACCATTGAGACCTTCACCATGCAATACTTGACCTATGGTTGAAATGGAAACCCCAGTCCCACTTGCAGCCAGTTCACTTTGAATATCTTTGGCAGTCAATCTCGGATTGTTATTAACCTTCCTCACAATTCTTCTACTACTTCTTGGTGAAAGAACCTTCTTTCTTCCAGACCGAGGGAGCGTTGTGACAGTACCATGAGTGTTGTGAATCTAAAAATGGTGGCATAACAAGTTTTTTCAGAACCCTCATTCATGGTGTAAAGAAACAAACTGGTCTGCAACAGGGTCTGAAAAAATTAAATTCACAGAAAGAATACAGTACACACTGTAAGTTATTTCAAATAGATCCAACAACACAGGGCTGCAGACTCTATTCACGAAGCCTTGAGTCTTTGTTAATAGATAAAAGAAAGAGAGGTATTATACTAGAAAACAATATTCTATTGTAGAACATTTCCTTGAATATGTATTTTAGTCACAGAATCAGACATTACAAAAGTTTAAATATATAGTATAGGGTTTGGCAGCATCTTGTTTATCAGGAAGTGTAGCCCCAAGGCTGGAGTTGGAGGAGCACCTGCTGTTCCTTGGAGGCTGTTTGTCCAAGTACCTTGCACAACCTTGCGTAACTTCGGAAAGTTGAAAAGATAAGAGTCGGTGGTTTAGGTATTATGGTAATATGGCTTAGTGTTTCTGTTTACAATACAACCCTGCTGACACGGTTTGTTACGGTAATATAAGCACCATGTTGGCTTGCCTCAGTGATCACTTGCATAAACACATTTATTTGCAAAATAGGGGGAAAAAAAGAACATATTTTGTTTTGGTATCCTACTAAGTTTGAAAAGAGGCATGCGTGTCTAATGTTTTAAGGTTTTTAAGGTGATTTATGAGTAGTATTTTTCAGAAAATAAGGTAAAAAAAAAAAAAAATAGTAAACCAGGAAATGACAGACGTTTAATTTCTGGAGAAAAAAGCTTTTCCTTTGTGACTTTAGCTTCTCCACATAGGAGGCTGTGTGGTCCAGTGGTTAAAGAAACGGACTTGTAACCAGAAGGTCCCCGGTTCAAATCCCACCTCAGTCACTGACTCATTGTGTCACCCTGAGCAAGTCACTTAACCTCCTTGTGCTCTTTCTTTCGGGTGAGATGCACTTGTAAGTGACTCTGCAGCTGATGCATTGTTCACACACCCTAGTCTCTGTAAGTTGCCTTGGATAAAGGCGTCTGCTAAATAAACAAATAATAATAATAATAATAATAAACGATTGCATTGAGGATTTTGTGTAGCAGACGGAATTTCTGCTCTATGTTACCCAGCTCCAATGCTTCTTATGTAACAGAATATCTTGTTTGCTGATATTTAAATGTCTAAATATCATATTGTGAAAGGTGGGAAATGAATGTGAAGTGTAGTCTGTCTCTGTGGGACTGTCCATTTCTGCAATGTGGGTACCCATATAAGGTGAAGCTAAAAACACAAGCCCCTATTTACATCCCGCCTGAATGGCACAAAACCAGCAGACAATGTGACATTCAAGGCTCTTCAAACAACCCCAAATACATGTTAACTACAGTAAAACATTATTTAGTAAAGCAAGTGAAACCTACATGGAAAGTTAAATGCTTAATGTAATCATATAAATATGAAGTCAATTTCTTCTTACCAAAAAATATACTTGACTTAGTTGAACGGTCCAAGAGTTTATGATTAATTGGTTGCTTATGATGGCTGTGTGCATTATTATAAACTGCTAAATGAGTGCTGATTTCCAATAGCAAAGGGGAAAGGTGAAAGCTAAGCTGTTTTGTGTTTGACTTAATTGGCCTGTACCATGCTGGGTTAAACCACAGCTAGAGGTTTGATTTATCTAGTGCAAATGTATCCGCACCTTATTTAATATTGTAATCCCAAACATACTTTAAGAAAATAGAGAAAATATAGTTTGGGGGGGTCATTTTTATTGAACTTAACAGTGTGGGAAAACCCTACCCAGATTAATACAGAAGCAACTGTATTAAGATCTGTATTTATTTATATAATTAAAATTAACCCCATGTGTTTAAATGTGTTGAACACTTTTGGAATTTAATGAGTGTAAAATCACAACCGGTTGTAGAATTTGTACAGGCTGCAGGTTTTTTAGTTTGCAGGGGTTGACGACACACGTTGATTTCAGTCTCTTTATTCTCCTTCTAGGATTTGTAATCCTTCACGTTTTCATCTGGGAGCCCTGAGAACACTGTGGACACCATGGCTGTCTTTACAGATCCTCCTTGGGATGTCGGCTTAAGAGAATTCAACCAATCTACTGTCGATAACTTAACTCACAATGATAAAACAATGCAAGACCTGCCCCTACAGGGTGTAAGCGCTATCATCATCCCTATCATTTATTCCATAGTGTTTGCAGTCGGACTTGGTGGAAACACTTTGGCCATCTACGTAGTCCTTCAATACACCAAAATGAAAACGGTTACCAACATTTACATTCTAAACTTAGCGGTGGCTGATGAGCTTTTTATGCTGGGATTGCCTTTCCTTGCCACGCAGAATGCCCTATCCTATTGGCCTTTTGGAATATTCCTCTGTAGACTTGTCATGACAGTGGATAGCATCAACCAGTTTACCAGTATCTTCTGCTTGACTGTGATGAGCATTGACCGCTATCTAGCTGTGGTGCATCCCATCAAGTCCACCAAGTGGCGTCGGCCCAGAATAGCCAAGATGATCAATGCAACTGTTTGGATACTGTCCTTTATAGTTGTGCTACCAGTAATCATATTTGCTGACGTCCAAGACAGCATACAGACTTGCAACATCAACTGGCCGGAACCAACATCAGTCTGGTCCACTGTTTTTATAATTTACACATCAGTTATAGGGTTTTTTGGCCCATTGCTGGTGATTTGCCTGTGCTACCTTCTGATTGTGGTCAAACTCAAATCATCTGGTTTACGAGTTGGGTCGACAAAGCGAAGAAAGTCTGAAAGAAAAGTCACCAAAATGGTGGTCATTATCGTGGTGGTGTTCGTATGTTGCTGGCTACCCTTCTACATCCTGAATATAGTTAACCTGATTGTCATCTTGCCAGAAGAACCTGTCCAGATCGGAGTGTATTTCTTCGTGGTGGTCATGTCTTATGCCAATAGCTGTGCTAACCCAGTCCTATATGGTTTTCTGTCTGACAATTTCAAACAAAGCTTTCGACAAGTGCTGTGCTTTCGCAAAGGGAATGGCGTTGAAGACGGTGAGACCAACACGCAAAGGACAGATAAAGTTGCCGTTCAGGAATCGATTTTAACCATGAAAAACAACAACACTAGTGGCCACATGCAAACAAGTCAGTTATGAAGGAAGTTCCAGATTCATTAAGACAATAACAATATGTAACGAAAAACAGGACTTTTAGAAATGTGTATAGATCATAGAATGATTCATGTGGAATTGAAGTGACAGACCAAAATTCTAAAGTAATTCATCTTAATTTCATGATTCAATTCGATGACTGTATGGTTTCAATTTACAAAATAACTGTGAGAAGAGCATGTTTTGTGACCTTTTATTCTGTTGCTGATTGTCTAAGAAGAGTATTCCAGTGCCAAACTAGTCAATCAGTCTTACCAGTCACGTTAACCTAGCTCATATGGAATAGTCAATTTTCATTACAAACAGCATATTTCTTCAAAATTTAGAGTTTGCGTTATTGATAACATTTTCAATAGGGGTTAGTTTCCAGGTGTAAAAAAGTGCAGTACTCAGTCTTCAAACACAAAAAAATGCTTTTGCCCAGCTCAAAACCATTACTTACAAATATCGTTGTATCCCTGAATAGATTATCGTCTCAGCTTCAAGTACATGCAATACATTTAAAGTGCAGTAGTGCCCTAAATGCTATAATCTTCCTAGTCCTTCATTTAACCTTGGCGACTGCTAAGATTGAATGTCATATTAAGATTATAACCCATGTTCTGTGCTCAGCACCCACTGCCTGTCATAGCGTCTAAAAAGTTGGATTCCTCACAGAATAATGCGATTGCTAGAACATGGCTTGCTACTCAGATCTATGGTCTCTTTTTTAATTCTTACGCAAGAAGATTTGTAAATAGCAGAAACTCCTCATATTGCTGTACCATGGTGTCTGTGATAGTGAATGTGTTTTCAATAAAATCTCTTAAATGAGTAAAATATGTACAATCTGCAAAAAAAAAAAAAAAACACAAATGTGTATGAGTGCATGGAACAGTTTCCAACATCCAACAAGGAATGAACATCTACCGTTTTGTGTCACACCAGCAAGGAGTTATTTTCTGCTTTGCTATAACTATTATATTTAAATACTTTGATGTTGGTTAAAAAAAAAAAAATCTATAAAGTAATTCTACTGTGGCGACTGTCTAAAATAGCTCAGCTTCACTTGATTGATAAAGCCATTCCATTTTCAAAGGTGATGCTAGTTATTTGTTGAACATGCACACACAAGCTTTAGGTGAAAGTAGATTTGATTAAAATATTCTAAAAGACAGTTCAGATTCCCTTGAATATTATCAGTGTAGCTGCTAGGTGTTTAGAACCCATACGCAAACAATGTTAGAGGCTTTTAATATCAAACACATACTTACTGTCCTTGATTATGTGCTAAATGGTTTCACTTGTAGTGAATTGTATGAAAGACCTGTAAAAACAAGAAAGACTTGTTTAGGAATCTCATGCAGTAGTGCAAAATGTCCACTGTAATTTTTTTTTTTTTTCTGAAGGGATATTCAGCAGGAATATCAGCCTATGTACATACAGATAGAGTATAGATCCCTTTCTGCAAACGAGGGCAGATCATATGCTGAAATGCCCTTTTTGGAATGGAATACTGCATACTAAAAGAGTTATATACTAAGTATTTTTTCATTACATCGTTGTGCAGTTAAAAAAAAATGTGTTGGTTGGTATTTCTTTGTGGCAATATTAGCATTACATAATTGTAAAATCTTTGTTACAGTTTCTGATACTTTGCTAGAAGTGTGGTTGTGCCATAATTATGTTTTTTTTTTTTTTTTTGTGAATTTGCCACTGGAACAAGAGTTTAATGGACTTACTTTTTGCTAACATGGTGTTAGATTGAGGGACATTATTATAGATTTAAGTGTACTGCAGCTGTATCTATGTACTGTCAAGCTAGTGCTTTGGTTCTGTGACCATGTAAAGGTGATACAAAAAGGATGTTTTACAAAAACAAAAAAAAAGTAATACATATTAATAGTATTTGGATTTTGAATGTTAAGATTATTTAGCTGCATTATCACATTGTGTCTTATCATGGATTATATTTATATTACTGTTTGTGTCGCGTACACAGACTTGTCATATTCTTTAGATCGTAAAAGCATGTATTATCAGGGTTTGTTGAAGCTGGTTTCATCAGTGTAGGTGCGGAACTTTGAATCAAACTTTGTGTCAAATGAAAATATTCTGTATGTTAATTAATCAATGTATACAAGTGTAATGTATCTGTATAATATTGTGTATTGAACTTGAAACAATCATACTGAAAATATATATTGTACATGTGTATTTATTTGGTTATTAGTTTAAGTAAAAGTCTGTCCAAAGCTTCATATGTTGTATTATTTTTTAAATGTATTTTTCTCAATGGTGTTTCTTGTAGAGTGATTTTTAGTCAGTAATGCTCTCGCTGTTTTCCAAGCATGTTTATAGACAAGATGTGATGTTTCAAAGTGGGTAACACACACAAAAAAAAAAATCAACGGAAGGCATAACCTGGGAAGAAGAATATTAAACTGCAAAATTACAGAACTAGCTTACCATTAAACATGTTTTTATGTGATGCTGAAATAGTAAGTTATCAATATTATTAAGGAGCTGTCTGTTACCAGTTACTATTGAGTTAATTGCTGGTAATAAAATGTAGTGATAATGTGATAATGTAATGTGTTTTTGTAGATTTTCTGTTCAATAATAATTAAAACAGATGTTTTATTATGATTGGCCAATGGCTAAAATATGTTATTAATACTATATTTGACCTTACATGTCTTTTGATGTTCAGTCCTGGATGATTGTGTGCAGTAACTGCTGCAGTCATGTTTAGAAAAGAGATGGTCAGAGAAGAAAGAACTTGGGGGTCTATATTGGGGGTTTGATTTAATTAGCTAACAGTACATTTTAAAGTGACTTGAGAGAGAGAGAGAGAGAGAGAGAGAGAGAGAGAGAGAGAGAGAGAGAGAGAAACAGAGAGAGAGAGACAGAGAGAGAGAGAGAGAGAGAGAGAGAGAGAGAGAGAGAGAGAGAGAGAGAGAGAGAGAGAGAGAGACTGTACAGTAATCTATTTGCACTCTTTGTGTTCATCTCAGACATATTAAAGTTTGTCGAACAAAAATATTAAGAGTTCACCCACCGTCATGCAGAATAGAGATATGATTTGCTGGTCTCTAACCAGGGGCTCTGGAGCCGGGAGGTACAGGGGGCATGGGGTTCATGTCTGTGTCTGCTTACTAAGTAGGAAAAGAACAACTCTGAATATCGTGAAGAGAGCTACAAGCATTGCCATGAAGATAAAAACATTTAGCAAGAGAAATGAATTCATGTGTTGTTGCACACATTCCTAATTACGCCACGCATAAGCTACTTGTTTGTCTGGTTACCTTTCCAACACACACACACACACACACGCACCCACACACGCACCCACCCACAAACACACACCCACACACACGCACGCACCTACGCACACACAATTATATAAAATATAATTTGTACTAAGTACAAGTTTTACTAATTAGAATTTATATTAAATATAATATAAATGTATAATTTATATAAAGGACGTCCTTTTGCTGTTTCACGATGTATTCGCATGACAGTGTCACACAGTCATGATGCTATATATGATTTTAGCCAATGCTAATGTTATATATGATTTTTATGACTGAATATAACTCATTGTTCACTTTTTATAGTTCAAGCAAGACCAACAAAAGCATGTAAATTATATTTACATTGGAACATTAATAACCTTAATAACCAGTATATAACGTAGTGCATAGCCAAATAGAAACCTAACCTAAACTGCATACAATTTCAACAATATGTCCTAACCTTGTTTATAATTCAATTGTATTGTAACATTGAGTCCAATATACAGTTTTGCTATATTAGTCTTATGTTTCCAGAAGTTTTACTTTGTTGACACATATTTCTCTGTTTGTGACCCAGTAACTCTTTGCTATTAACTATTTGCATATTTTTCAAATGCAACTTCTTATTCAAACTCAGGATCGTCTTCATCGCTTTCTATTATGACGTCCTGCTCCTCTTGAGGCTAGTTATTGCAGGTCTTTAACTTGCACATGTCAGTACACAGCATCCCATTAGAGATACACTGACAGTCAGATGCAGTGCATGCATGAGTACATTTGCATGCTAACAATCAAATGACAGACTGCTGTGCTGGTTCTCCATCCATCCTGTTAAATACAAGAACACCTTGCCCATCATGTTCCTCTAGTTTCCACCCCATGCCCACAGGACTTGTAATTTTTGGAATGTCTTCCAAACTCCTTTTCCACATTCCATCTGTTGTTCTGTTTTTGCTTCCATAGAGTTGATAAATAAATGCTTCAAGGCTGTCAAATAGCTCTGCAGATACATTTCATTCTGATCCTAGCTCTTTGAACATATTGCTTTACTTTCTCTCACAGTTCTCTGGTTTCAAAGCTGAGAGCTTCCCTTTTCCAGAAAAACAACTGATGTTGTTGCATCCAGTAAATGCATGCATTCCCAATAAAGCCTCACAAGATTCTGAACCAAGAAATTTCCTGACTTTAAGAATCTATGATAACTCCCAAATTTTTTACACTCTTGGAGGGATTCAAAAAATAATACAAGGCAATTTAGGCAAACTGTGACTGGAGCCAATCAACAGCACCTCTGTCTTTTGTGGATTAATTTTCAGATAATTAGCAATCATCCATGCTTGGATCTCACTCAAACACTGAGACAGAACAGCAGCTGCCATTTCTGATTTAGTGCGAAATGAACAGTATATTTGTGTGTCATCAGCGTAGCAGTGAAATCCAAGGTTGTATTCAGCAATGATGGATGCAAGGGGGAGCATATATACACTAAACAGCAAAGGGCCAAGCACAGAGCCTTGTGCAACTTCACAAAAAATGAGTGACCCAAAGAAACAAATTGGTGCCTGTGTGATAAATATGAGCAAAGCCACTCCAAGGCAATGCCTCCAGTTCCATTAAGATTATGCATTCTCTCCAATAAGATTCTGTGATCTACAGTATCAAAAGCAGCCGAAAGACCCAGTAAAACTAAAACAGATAATTGAGCAGAATCAGCAGACAGAAGGAGAGCATTACAGACCCTTACTAATGCAGTCTCTGTGCTATGTCCTGAACAGAAACCAGACTGAAACTTCTCCAACATCTAATTTCTATAGAAATAATCCTGAAGTGCGATTGCCACTACCAGTTTTGCAAGAAATGGGGTGTTGGAGATAGGCCTGTAATTCTCAAGTTCTTCAGGAGAGAGGTTATGTTTCTTCAGTAGTGGTCTGAATACAGCCAGTTTGAAAGCAGAAGGAACTCTTCCAGATGTCAATGAGGAATTTACAATGCAAGTTAATGTTGGAACCAGAACAGGAAGGCACTCCCTAATAAACCAAGTAGGCCAGGGATCTACACTACAGGTTGTGGAATTCATTTTCTGCACCACAGCCTTAAGCTCCGCCTCAGTCACTAATGTAAATTCCATAAAACTAACAGCTACACTGCTAATTATGCAGGACTCTGAAGGAGCACAGGCAGTTGTAGTAGAGGACATCTGAACCCTAATCGCTTCAGTTTTGTCAGTGAAAAATTGAAGGAATTTTTCATGCTTATCAGTTTGATCATCCTGCACTGAGCCTGTTGCTTTAGGATTAAGAAGTTTGTTAATTGTATTAAACATAAAAGCTGGACGATTTTTAACAGATGAAATAATACCCGAAAAATTAGATGCTTTAGCATTAGGCAGTGCTGTCTGATATTGTTTGATATGTGATTTCCAAATATCAAAGTCAATGCAGAGCCCAGATGTTTTCCACTTCTGCTCCAAACAACGTCCCTTAATTTTAAGACATAACCTTTGCTAGCTAGAGAAATGAAACATGTTCTTTATATGGGAGATTTTACATTGACCCCCATAACACTTTTATAAGAAAATACAGTTTATTACCTTAAAATTGAATTTAAAATATAGAATTAAAAAACACCATTTAAAAAAAGGGTTTAATTTATAACCTCCTACTTATACTGTAGTTTGTCAATGACTACGCACTATAATGGGATCTCAATGGTATTTTCAAGTTCTTCTGTAAAGGTATGTTATTTACATTAAATCCTTCCAAGTAGCTAATTTATAGTCAATCTGATTTCATAAATGCCAGCGCGAAAGATTCACCTTCATGAGAAGCCATTTGGTCAGGTGTGTGCCTTGGTCGGTGTTTGCAATCAAAGGGATCCAACAAGTACAGGCCCACAAATGTGTTATTATCCTTCATAATATTAAAAAAGGTTGCACAGTTCTTTTTTCTTGTGAAGAGTGACTCTACAGATGGGTGACTGTAATAAGTGTGGTACCATGATATAAGATTCACAAAGTTAGACAGACAAGACAGGAATTTGCTGTTGAATGGGGTAGAAGGGGTGTGTCTTTTAGAGGAGTACCTGGTACCAGTTATCTCATCAGTTCTCAGAAGCTAAGCTTGGGCCGGGTTAGTATTTAGATGGGAGACCTTGAAGAAACACAAGTATAAACGGTATATATATATATATATATCTATATATATATATATATATATATATATATATATATATATATATATATATATATATATATATATATATATAGTAACTTCATAAGTCTACTTTTGAGACAAATATAGACCATGAAAGTGTACACCACCTATGATTTAGTAAATTGTTCTGAAAGCTACCACAACTTCAATAATGAACTGGAACTAAAGTGCCTTTAGAGGGAACAAACTATAACCTAAACATAGAAGGGTGGAGTGCACAGAAGCCTAAACAATGAAAGAACAAAGTCAACAGTCTCCAAATAATCATATTTTAGAATAAAACTGAAAATGATTTCGGGACACTGCAGCTTTCAACGTGCTTCCGCATCAGTAACAAACAGCAGGATTCCAGTACATTTCTGGAGGTCAGAAAAGGGCAGAAACAGCAAGTGTCCTCTGTGCTTTGTGAGCAAGAGTTCTGTACTGTTTGATCAGGCTCCTGTTAAATAGAACATGTACAGTATATTACTTCAGTTCCAGAGAATTCTGAGGAATGGGGCAGAGCACACAGATCCCAGCGGAACTCAGCCGATGCGTCGGACAGAGAATTGATTTTCTTTTTATTGTACAAAAATTTTTTTACACATGGTTCAACGCATGGACAGATTTCTGATTCAGATAAGAACACAGTAATTTGTGATCAGCTGTGTTTGATGGCTTTTGTACTGTACATAACCAGCATTGCCATTGTAATGCCACTGCATTGAAGATCATGTAGTATGCCAATTTCCCCTCAGTGTTTTGTGGTATTTAAAACAACATTCAAAAAGCCTGTTGGGGATGAAATCAGATCAGAATTCCAGATCTGCATTACCTGCTAATACATCAGAAGAGACTGCACTGTTATTCCCCTTTTGTATACTCTAGATGGTAATTACTACCCACGTTAGAAAGGGCCAAGAAAGCATTATTAAGTACTCCTGTGCAGAAGGTACTATAATGACATACATTAGTGCATAGCAATTATTAAATGGCTTAACTGTCTTCCATCACCCAGTATCTTTTTATGAACTGATTGGCAAAGCTATTCCCTATTCAAGTCTAACCTTAATAAAATACATGTATTTTCTATAATAAGGGACTTTATCTTCAGTGGGGCTGAAGTCATTGCAATCTACTGCATTGTTCACTCAATCTTTGTTTTTTCTGTCATTTAATACATTTGCATTTATGTAATTACAGTTAGATAAATACCAATAGAGAAAGGTGATATCCTGCCCTCCACCTTAAAAAAATATGAATGTGCCAGTAGCAAAAAACAACCAGTTATCTAAACAAACCACTGCTGAATTATTATTATTATTATTATTATTATTATTATTATTATTATTATTATTATTATTTATTATGATTTTAACGTCTTTAATGATGCCTGTGTCCTCCTCTTAATGAATAAGAGAGCTGTTAACTTTACCCACTGGGGCCTGGGTCTATATTCAATCTCAAATAGTATGTAACACTGGTGAGTTGCGAATAATACACTATTTTTCGCTTTGTGTGTGTTGTTGCTATTGATGCCCCTATTGGAACCTAGTAACTGTTTATTTTATTCTTCTAAAGGTTGTAGAAAGCAGGCAGTGATTCCAAGGCTTCCACTTAGTCCCAGTCCCTGTTGTGCGGTATTTTTATTTTTTTCTTTCTGTTGTGGTCAATACAGAGAATCGAGAGTTGTCAGCCCCTGGTCCCTGATGCTGTACTACTTTCTGTACAGCATGTATGCTTATCTGCTGTTGTCTGGTCACACATGGCAGTGAGGCTGACCAGTTACTTGGAGAGGGCTGAGGCACCAGAAAACAGACCAATTATTTTACCCCTGTTCTTATCCCCCATTTAGAATGCCCAATTATGTTCTCTCCCCACACAAACTCAGTGGAACTGAAGATCGGTGGGCGTCCTCACAGCCAGTCTCCTCTTTACACCCAGGAGCTTGGGCAGCCCTGCAGGTGTCCGCAAGCTGAAAGTGGGAGAGATTAGTCTCTGGTGAGGATATACAGGATGACAGTAAAGACGGCAGAAAAACAGAACTTCAAGTTTAAGAGCTTGTGAGTTATTCAGTTTAACACAAAAACACTATAAATCACAAAGAAAATTTGCCTAAATTGGTGGGTATAGAAAAGTATAACAGAAAGTCAGGTTGACAAAAGGCAGTTATTGCACTAGTGACCATAACCAGCAATTAAGGGCTCGGTTGCAGCTCCTTCTTACTCCTCTCATTCCTGGTATTCTCATGCAAGAAAATGGAGGCACAGGACAGGCCATTAACCCTATACAGGGTGCTTGCATATTTTGCATCCCTAACTCACGGCACTCCCTGTCCAATCCTCAGCAACGATTGTTGATCTGCGCTTCCCCGTCTGTGTGACACCCTGCACACAACACAGTCATGCCTTTACCAGGTGAGCCAATCTGGGACTCTGAAAGCATCGGTTTAAACTTTCTTAATAATTACTGGAAGTATTGTATTTGAAAGGTATGCACATTCCCTATTAAAGCATAATACAAATAAACCCCCCAAATATGTAATCTGATAATGGGGATCAGTGATAATGTTGCCATTGCTAAAAAAAGGTAAAAGAATTGCAAAGCCTTGGTTATTCACTGCATTTATAAAACTTCTAGGACAAGTGAAGTTTTTTATAGTGCTATAAAAGTTCTGATATTTTAACCTTAAAAAACGCAAGTAAATGTTAGGTTTTTAAATTGCTTTTGCTGCTAAAAGTGCACTTAAGCACTGTAAATAGATGAAGGAAGTGCTCCATTATAGTCTATTATCGCAATTACCTATCAAATATGTTAATGTTGTGGAAAACTACTGTGGTGTGTGCCTAACTAAGAGAGCGTCATCACTTAACTGTTATTGACTAGAAGAATCTGTTGAAAGCAGAAAAAATATACGCATTTCAGTGCCAGGTCTGTCAAGGCCATTAGTATTTATTTATTTATTCATTTTTCCTTCCAGTCTGTTGCAAAATACAGGGCTTCCTTTATCCCCAAATAACCGTTTCACTTTCTGAATGCAGCATTTTCACAAACACATCTCTTAATGGAGGGCAGCCTTTAAAATGTTTTGGGAACAGCTGGAAACAAAAATGGAAATGTTTTAAACTCCAGAGGTTATGACCCTTAAGTGCCCTCTTCCTGTACTGATCTTGAGCTACAATGCTGCTGTGCACATACAAGACTGATAAAAGTAATGCCCTTGACCCTTTACCACCCATTAAAAAACAGTCCAGCTAAGATGCTGTAACTTCCAAAACAGGTTAAATATACTATGACATCTAGAAACCTTTTAAATGTTAAATTAGCTACATGTGCTTGCACATACCGATAAGTTCCTTCATTTGCTTCTCACAGGGCATAAAGTTTTGCTTTTGGAATGATAATTAGCTGTAGTTTTGTTTACTGCCTTGGCAAAAACAAAGTATTCTTTTAACTTTTTTTTCATCCTCTTTAGGTCACGTCTCATTAAAATTATTTTGCGGTGTCAAGAATTCTGGTTTCTCAGGTCATCAAAGTAGAGAAAACTACAGACAAAACATACTTTGTGAGTGTAGGTAGGCGATTTGTGTAGTTCACAAAACTCTGGGAGAGAATCTGTATAGAGAATAATATTTCAATCATTACGCCGGGGGAACTGAAATTTTGTAATCTGAGGAGGATAAAAAACAATCATATTTGGACTGTGGTTTGTGAGAGACGATTGCTGGCTGCTTGAGTTGCTACTTACTATCTATTTTTCTGTATGAGTCTATTTTTTGTGGCTTTTATGCATACATTCCTTTCTAGAATATAAAAATAATTTGGTAAGGGAATAGAACACTTTTCGGAATATACACCGTCTATAACATTGTACTGATGGGGTGTATTAGTGCCCTGATTGCTGACCTATTTTAGGCACATTTACAAAACTAGTACCAAGCAACTAATAACATCTAATACTTTCACATTTACAATTTGATTTTCTTTTCATAAAAAAATAATAGACCTTGATGAAGATGGCCATTGTGCTCATTTTGTTTCAATCTAAATTTACACAGCTTACAATTTCTTCTCCTAGTGAGTGACACAGAATACACATTTCGAATATGTCTCATAGTATATAATGGGACTGGAATACAGAATACAAATTGGAAATTCATTGACTTTTAGAAAACTAGAAATGTGGCAGGTATTGCAAGACATACAGTAATTCTAGGTCCATTGTACAAACAATCTATTTAGTGCTTCAGGAATGAGGGGACAAAGACCACTGTAGACTCCAGAGAAGACTTGAATTACACAGGTAACAAACCTGGACAGCTCCCCACATCTCTCATCACAGGCTAATTAAGCCTGAACAATCCCATGCAGGTTTGTGGAGTTGGGAGTTACAGCCTCTGTTTAAATAACTACATTACTACAATAATTAATGTACTCGCACATGTCTCAATTTAAAGACATTTCATCTCACTGTAGCCCCCTGGATGAAACTGTCAGCAATCTTATTTGCATCTAGATCTCTGGTAAGGTCTTGATAAACATTAAGGATTCTTGAAAATTTGCAGGATTCCATTTTTAGAAATGCCATGACATCATGAACACTGGATACTGGGATATTTTTCTGCTAAGATATATCATAAAACATGTCTCAATTAAGTTTTAATCCCTGCACATCGAAGTCATTTGCATAAAACTACAGTTTGACGGAACTGTACCGGTATAAACTGAAAAATGTATTTGCACTATGCAGGACTTTTTAATGTTTTTTTGAGTTTGACATGACAGATCATTAATCACCTTTATCACATGAAACAAAAACTTATTTTTCCCCATGAGTGCTTAAGCAATTTGAAGCGCCTAGTTTAATGAAATCTGGAGGCAGTGTACCAATAATATTGAGAGAGCAATATAAGAATTTTTGCAAAACTCTCTGGTAAACTTTTAGTGTTCTAGGTGGAAGGTCGGCCTGAAGATGAATATTTTCCAAACACTTCTGTGAGTATTAAGTGAAAACCAAATAGTGCTCCTAGAATACCCAAATTCCCACAACATTTTTTTGGCAAGCACCCAACAATCGGAAGTTGTTCCAATTCCTGTAAAAATATTCATCCTGTGTGCTCCCTGCCTGTGTGTGTTTGCTGGACTATTCAGCAGGGAAGGCTTGAACTTTTTGTTGGAATATTCAACAGGGAAGGTTTGAACGGTCAGTAGATAAAAAAAAAAAAGAAAAAACTCACATACCGTATCAACTGGAATCTGATTAGTGCCCATAGGACACATAAAACATTGGGATGCATTGCTGCTAAGCCAGCTCAAGAACTCTGATATATAGATCAAGTTCCGCCTTCTAAAATGGTCCCACATGTTCTATTTGCCTTGGTTTCTTTCACAAAACCCGTCAATTACAAAAAGCATCCTGCTAAAGCTAGATAATGAATGAAATGACTGCAGGGCTTCCATAAGTGACCAAGTTTAGCTTAGCACTAATTGAGAAAGCTGATCATTTTGTATTGTATTTATTAATCAACGTACATGCACACACAAACATGCATAGGAAGCACCGGTGACAGACTTCAATGAAGTAGCCTGGGGTGGAGCAGCAGACCCAAACAACTTGAACCTTCCCACAGGAAAGTCCCCAGACTATTGGAAATATTGGAATGCCTTTGCTCAGGTTTGAAATAGCACAGCCATCTTAACTAATGTATTCTTTAATGGATTCACTTTGTATATAGTTTGTTATTTCAGTCATCTCACCCTGGGGACTTTTCACAACTCCAAAAGGATTATGGCACCCTTGTGGGCTCTCAATCCTGTTGTTTTACCATTAATCTGTACCAGCTGCCCCGTGTGAATGTAAGAAATGCCACATTTGATCAATATGGTATTTCTTGCTGATCTGAGCGTTGCAGATTAATGGTTACGCTCTGGTGTAGCAGCTGAATTTAAGGGACATTATTGAGAGCCCTTAGGAACCCACAGGCGAGCTTTTGACTTGTAATCCTTTAAGGTACAAGGGATATACAAATACAAATGGTGATAACTATCTTATTCTGCAATGAGGTGCAAGAAACAGCGTTCAAAATGTACTGAAAGGTTGGATCTGGTCAACCAAATTGCCAGTTTCCTCCTCGTGATACTCAGATGTATTTCAAGAAGAAACGTTTTGAACAACCGCTCAATTCCTTGTGAACCGTAAGGAGTTAAAGCCACCAGTTGTATGTGATGAGTGAAACAGAAAATCATATAGAGTTGTTCAAAACCAGAAGAAGACTACATTGTTAAAGATAACTGATATTTCAGACTCCTTCTAAGTCTGTACAGCACACTGTAGGCAAAAGCAAAGGCTCTTCTTCAGTGTTCAGACATTGAAAAGAACACTTTACCAAGAAAGTTTGTTTAATGAGTTAAAGCCAACCTGGGTGCACTTCACATTTATTTCAGGGAAAATGTATTCAGTGAAAAATGTAATCGCATAGAAAATTCAAACTTATGATGCAACGTCTTGGCCTCAGCATCATTGTTAACTAAATTAACTTTCTTCAGTTTTAGTATATGCCCTTTCCTTGTATTGACCCCCAGCATAAAAGCGAACCTTCAAATCCAACACATGAAGAGTTTTACCAACTGCCTGCTTTCCTCGTTACCATAATTATGTGATTATTTCCCAGTGCATTCAAATTCTCATGAAATAATATAACCAAGCACTAGAAAACAGCTTTTTTCAAACCAAAAATCTCTGATTGGCAAAGTGGCTAATGATTACCATGTTTTTTTTTTACATAATAAGGCTGTAAAAGTACACATCAAAGTACTGTATTCTGGAGGCAAGATAAACCACAATTTCAACACTCTACAAAATCTTGTAAAAAACCAAAGTATGTGCAAGTCAATAAATAAATACATGTCTATAATCAAAATACAATGTCTAACATCACTGAAGATGATTCAGTATTAGCACATTACTAAGCACATGGTATAAAATAAAAAGCCCAATTGAAAGAACAATATAATATTGCTATGATTACTATGTAAATCATAATTTAAATTATACACCACATTTAATCTAGTGCAGTTCATTTTTAACGAAAAAGAGGGGGGTGGGGGAGATAGTTTCACGTACGAGTAACTGGACTAAAAATAACACCAATTTAGGGTTGTAAATGTCACCACGGACAGAGCATATGAAGCTTTACCAAAAAGGTAACAGAGTGTTTGAGGTTGCCATGGAGTTCTGTGACGGTATTTGAAAACCTTGCCTTGTAAATTATATGCTTAATGGAAAAGCTGAATGTAAAAGAAGCAAAAGCTTTTGGTAGGCCCCACTGAGTAAATGGTTGTTTTGACATTGCGATCACAGCAGGATAACCTCTATTTATTCCTGTCGTTCCGTTTGTCTGGCTAGCTCTGATTGAATTCATGCCTGGGTATATAAATTGATTCCCCCCCTCCCATCACTGAATGCTACAGCATATTGTGAGCTGTATGGGTCTCTCAAGCTTTTCACAGTGGGAAGCGTGGGTTTCAGTTACCATTTACCTGGGGGGCAGTTTAACAGAACCCTGTTCATGTTCTAAGAATCCATTTAGACATGAATACCTCAAAGAATATTCCAGAACGAGGACTGAAAATGAATAAAGCAGCCTACTTATTTAGGTTACTGTACATCAACTCTCTCTGGTTCCACCCTGAGGTAACGTACAGTATAACAGGGGGAGGCTGGCTTGAACTGGCGTCTTGACCATCTCACCGACAGGGGACAGAATCTAAAACGTCAATGCATCACACAACACTGCCTGTCAGATCAGAATTGAGGTGAGCTCACTCACAGAGCAATGAGACCAAGCTGCCATTAACCCTCACTGATGATGCGCCCAACATTTCATTCTTGACAATCCATTTGAAGGACCACAATGTTCTTGCTACATTAACATTTGAAAGTATAGGTCAGCCCTTTTTCTAAATTAAATCTACTTCTGTCATAATTCTGTAATGTACCAACATGCTTTCATTTGTGGCAAGGCATTATTTAATTTGTTTTGATGTAAATGAAACCAAAGGCACTCTAAATGATTTCCACTACCATATTAGGCAAATTGTCATTTTCCTCTAGCATTTTAAAACTCAAGGAACAGATGTCATGAATTGAGGTTTTTTGGGCGGTTCTATGCCCTTTTAGAAAACAAGCAAGTATTCTCATAAGGACATTCACGAAATGAGATCAATACAATTATTTGTATAACTTCTTTTAGTCTTACATTTGGTTATGGTTGAGAATAGTTTTATGGTGTTTAATTCAACACTGGGTGCCCTGGGAGGCATTAGAAAGCCCAACTTTTCCACTAAGGGCAAACTGCAGTCTAATTGCCCACTCCATAGCAAATGTATGACACAGGCAATATGCCCGCAGTGGAAAATCGAATCCTAAGAGTTTTTATGACCTTTTGTTGTGAGTGGGAAAAATAATACGTCAAAGATTTATTTCAGTGGTTGGGTATTATCCAAAGACTTGGATATTAGTACTGGTTTACAAGCTATATTATTTAACCTTAGCACTTAACCATTAGCAAACCAAATGCTTTCTTTAAATTTCTAACATCATGGAACACATTGAAACCTTTTAGCCGGTCAAAGCAGTGTTGTTGAAGAATACAAAAGGATGAAAACTTGAATAGCTTAGTTTCTGAAGTAGCTCTCGGCACTACTTGGAAAATCCAAAAAGGAATGACATTTTTAAACAAAGGTACTATTTCATTTTCTTCTAGTCTTGTAGTTGTTACAAAGCATATTTATTTTTCATATTTTAATGTTCAGCCTGTAGCAGTGACGTCACAATAACGGCATTGACAAGCTTTGGAATCAGAGCTTCCCAGGACAACGGTAACGTTTAATATGAAAAACAAAAAATAAATGACCTTATTAAATCATCATTAGTAAATGGTTAAGTTACACGTTACCCTTTTAAAACCATTGCATATACCTTCCATCATCTTACTTATTCTTTATTATTTATTTAGTTGAAATGTAAATAACAGGATCTGGCAGTTGGTTCCATTCTTGGTCTGCAGTTGTCGAGCCAAATATCTAAATTTGAAGCTTGGTGGAATCATTTTTTTAAAAATTATTATTATTATATGGAACCCCCTGTTTTATGGTCATTTAATTGAATTTAAACAGACAAGGGTTCCAGAAAAAGTTCAATTGAATCATAAAGAATGCTCAGGAAACATTGTTTTCCAATTCCGTTTGTTTCATTTCATAGACTGACTTTGTAAACTTATAAAGTGGGTGATTTTAAAAGCTAGATCATTTAAAAAAAATAACAAATACAGGTGACAACTTTTGTACTGCTGATGTTACTGATGGACCGTTGCCTCATGCTTGCCCATTTCTGACTAGACCTTCTGAAATCTTGGGTGCAGAAGCAAAGCATGCTGGGACACTAGCCCCACTCTTTTAGATTTTTTTTGTTTTCTTTTTGATCCTTAACTTGCTTAGAGCAGATGTTTATTTTATACCACATGTGAAGAAGAAAATCTGTCTCAGCATGATGGAATGATGGTGGATTTAATATTTTTCTATTGTACCATGTCAAGATTCAAGCTTGGAAACTATTATGAAATATTTCATAATGAACTCATTAATGTGTATATAACCACTCATCAATCAGTGCTGAGCCACCGTTCTTTATAGAACCTAAGCAAAAACAAATCCAGGGACACCCTGGAACCCTATTTCCTAAGAGCATGTGGTAAAATAAACAGATATTAACAAAAGGCTGATGAATCATTATAATCAAGCCCTGATTACCCCTAAAATGAGTTGCTCTGATCCATACGTAGATATGTCTGTCATTTATGGTTGATCACAAGGTGCAATCACCTTAGACAATGATATACTAGCTAAATGGATTCTGAATTTATTGTTTAGAAAGAGCTGGTGTATTGTACTGTACTTTGTGCTTGTTCTCGCCTTGTGAGGTCAGAATCGAATTATGAATACAATATTAAGCACAGGATGTCGAGTACACCAAATGCTAATTTGATTTTTTTTTGGTAATTTAGCACAGTATATAGAATCAGGTCTGCAGTGGCAAAGTTAATCTAATAATAAATGTTCTGCATCAACATGAATCAAATTCATGTTTTATTAAAGGTTACAAGACCAGTGTGTTTTTCAGATAGAACGTGTCATTAAAACTGCTCTACCGAATAATACTGTATGTAGCCTATTACAGATACAAGCGTTTGTACGTTTTTTAAAAGTATTCCACTAACTTTCTTCTGTTGCATAAACAATTAAAAGATTGCTTTAGGGCACCACTGTTTAGATAATTAAAATGAGGCTCTTTGTAAAAATCAATCATGAATTGTTAACATGGCGAGCCTTGACTTGGCTTCCATTCCCTATGGTTTGCCGGAGTAGGCATAGCTGTGTGATGCACTGCTCTATTACTGCTTGTGAAAACGAGCCTGACTCTTTTGTGGGTGGTGGTTAAGATGCTTACTTGCGGGGGGGACGGGGGGGGGCGTGGTCACCAGTTTGAACCCAGCCACTTATTAATCCGCAAGGGACCGTGAAACATTTAGCTGAATATCTGGGTAACCAGCAACTCAACAATCTGTTCTGATTTTAATGCAGTGGGGTTTAATTTTTCTGACTCACAGCTCATTAGGCAAGAAGAAACCAAGAGTCTCCAAGGTGAGAAAGGATAACAGAACATTCCATACTGTGAAAATCAACAAGCAAATATTTAAATATCTAAATATGAATCGAATGCATAATTGGATACTTAAAAAGCTATTTAGCAAGCACCTGTGTAAAGTAGCACGCTTATTTTTTAAATAGCAGATTTGTGGTTTATATTTAGATTTTTATTCCCCAGCAACTAAGTGACGACTCTACCCACAGACTGTCAATTCATCCCGTGAAAAAGGCTCTGGGAATATTCTTGACTCTCGGAGTATCTATAAACATGTCTGAACACATCTGCAACACTTGTCTGTATGAACGGAATTTTCTTCCACAGTGGTGTAGTACCTGTTCAGGTACTATTTTCTATAGGCAGCAGTTGTGTAGTTGAGCCAGATCTAGCCATGGCTCAAGTTCTTTAAAAGGTACTTAAGTACAAGTACAAGTCCAAGTAGAAAGGGAAAGGTACTTGTACCATTTATACGCCTTGGGTGGCTGCACCTTTGGCCACAGGGACATTAATGTGTCCCCAGGGAATCATAATGAATTAATTTGAAAAGGTTTAAGATTCATGTAAAAATTGCCACCCTACAGGTTTCTAAACCTTATATTTTCAGTTAGAAAACAAACTATTTCATTTTAATTGAGTTGTATTAATTTGGGTTAAGGGTAAACAGCATATTTTTTTCAGATTGATTCTCTGCTGCCTCAATTATTTAGAAATTCTTTCTTTTATCATGCAATGCTGTCCAGTAATTGCGGGGGTGGTAGCAGAGAGCTGAGCCTACAAATAATTGGATATTCTAAATTGGGAGAAAATAATGACAAATAATTGGCGACTACTAAAAAAAAAAAAAAAAAAAAAAAAAAGATTTGTTTGGTCAGGTCAGGTTTGGATTGGGTTTTAAATTTAGGCCCAAGCAGATCTCTACTTCACTATACCCCTGTGTATTATTATTATTATTATTATTATTATTATTATTATTATTATTATTATTATTATACATTTTTAATTTTTCATAAATGTAATCGTACAAATTGTTAATATAACTACCTAAATAATTGTTCAGAACCTGATGTTAATCAATGAAACCAAAACTAACAAAACCTTCTTTATGTATGTGATGATCCTTTTTTCGAATTGATAACTTGCCCTGTCACATCTGTCACATCTCCAATTTGGTTCCAACTGCTTGTCCAATTGCTTTGAAACATCTGAACCTTTTCCAACAGCTACAAATTGCATTCTCTTTGTACATACCTTACCTCATGTTCTCATCCTATTTAAAGAATCCTTTTGTCACTTGGATCTCTAGAAACCTTGATATATAGAAAACCTTGAATGATGACTTTTCTCTCCATACATTCCATTCTGTTTTCATGAAGCTCTTTTGCTATCCATAAATGGACGTCTCCAAGCCATTATGTTTTTTCTTGCATTTTATTTTAACCCTTTGAATGTCCGTATTTATTTATAGTCAGTTCTAAGTTTGTATCTGACTAAACACTGACTTGGAGTTTTCAAGGCTCTTTGCTCCAATATAGAAAGGAAAAACAATACGATTCAAGTTGAAGAAGAAGTTGAAGAACAAAACATTTTTTGACATAAAGTGACTATAATAGTTTTTTAATAACTGTATTATTATTATTATTATTATTATTATTATTATTATTATTATTATTATTATTATTAGTAGTATTAGTAGTAGTAGTAGTAGTAGTAGTAGTAGTAGTAGTAGTCATAGTAGTAGAAGAAGTATACCCTGGTAGTCAGAACTAATTTACAATCCGTAAACATGCTTTCAAAAGGAAATCCATGCAGTAAATTCCAATAGCACAAACCTGAGTCTAGTGTGGTTCAGATTATGGTCTCTGAACAAATTGATAATCTGAACATGATATGGTCCCAGCTGATTCGGAATGTTTTAGAACATACTGTACAGTACATGTATTTACCAGAAAATATTTTTTATGTGCATTATTTTTTCTTTATTTTTAATAGGAAAAAGTCATTTTCTGGAGAAAGTCCCTTGGTGGTATGGAATCAGTACCAGTTTACCGTGGGAACACAAAAATACCAATTTCATGTTCTCAAATGCATATGCAGCATTCAATCTGAGTAAGTAATTTGGGAACACATTGAAATCTGCAATACTAAACAAAAATAGATAAAATGAATATAATTTGAAAACCATGCATACTCATGTTATATGTGTGTAATAGAGCCTGGGATTCAGACTTTTTTGGTGGATGGGTATGTGTCACTAAGTTGGCAGTAATACAATGGGAGACTCATTTCATTTGATTTCTTTATCAATATATTTTGTTAGATTTGTCCTATAGTTTCAGTAAGCAGGATGGCACACAAGCATACATGTCCATGATCTAAACAACAAGTAAACCTGTTCTGCCTCCAGTCTTTTCCCACTGTATTTTGTGATCTTTTTAATTTAACACCCCATACGTACCAAGCAGAGTCTAATGACATATGGGATTATTGAATCCAGCAGAGACAGTCTTGGGTGAATGCTTCTAAAGCATCCATCAGTCAAGGTGATGACTTGACAGGAATTCCAAAATGTCTTGTTTTGGAGATGAACTTTCCAGTTGATCAAACCGTTGAAAAAATGAAATGCTGTTTCTTTGACGTACTTGTTGACAACGGCACAGTTAGAGTTAAATAAAAGTGATGTTATTGTTTGGTGATACTGTTTGATTCGGCTTATCATTTCACACCACCACCCAATTCTTAACATTTTCACATTTTGTATCCTGCCAACAGCAGCACAAGAGTAGAGAGAAGAACCAGTGATTGAGGCTTGAGGCTTCATTCTCAGATGGATTTTGTGCAGTTCGACGTACACAATGCCATTCTTCGACCAACAAGAGCAACATTTTAGAAACAGCATTTTCAGAATAAACTGAAGGGGATAGACTGAAGATTCTAACTGAACATATATTCCTATATTCATTACTGATATGCTTTACCTAACCCCAAACTTAACATTAACAATATAGTAATCACTTTAAGAGAAGATAATTACATTGCAAGTTACGTGTAGTTACATTGTCATATTTTTATGGTTACCGAAAAATAAATCTATGTGTCTCTTTTAATACAGATAACAATCATAATAGAAACTGCTCCAGGCTTTTTCCAGTTCAATTACCTTTTAATGCTGTACTTTTATCAAGAACCTGTCGGCTGCAGAGAAAAAAAAAATCAGGTTAGGACTGCATCAAATTGACAGTAGAGATTAACCAATAGTCACCTTCTACATATTCCTTCCGAGGAGACTCTGTTTTCTTAATACAGCAGCAAAGAACAGACATGTGTCATGTTATAATCACATGACTGGGGTGCTCTGGTGTCTTCAAGCAACAATAACAAGACAGCCACAAAACTCTCTCCTGAAGTTAAGGAAACTTTTCAAAGTATTTTTTTTTATTAATAAAATACATTTTGTCAGCTTTATGAATATCAAATCTTATTGTATCAGAAAATAAGACTCCCATTCCAGCTTTCATTTTTGAGCCAGTCTGGACAGCATGTTAATGATATACTGTGTCTAATAAATCAAATTTCAATGTATTTGTACAATAAGCTAAACTAAAAGTCACAGACATCTATCTTGAAATTGGATTTAACTTTATACTATTATTATTTGTTTATTTAGCAGGTGCCTTTATCCAAGGCGACTAACAGAGACTAAGGTGTGTGAACTATGCATCAGCTGCAGAGTCACTTACAACAACGTCTCCCCAGAAAGATGAAGCACAAGGAGGTTTAGTGATTTGCTCAGGGTCACACAGTGAGCCAGGATTTGAACCGCAAACAAGCCCTTTTCTTTAACCACTGGACCACACAGCCTCCTATACCCTTGAGTGACAAGTTTTCTACCGAGAGGGGCCTTCTCTATCAACCAATAATGGACATATTTAATGATTTAACGGTTAATTTGTTTGACAAATACCTGATCTATAAACATCGACTTATAGGAAATGCTGAAAGTAGTGTGTGCTAAAGATTCAGCAAGGTGAGCATATTCCTATTATGGAGTAATGATGCCTGTCAGAACTTTCTACCAGCAGTAGTAGATCTAAATGTGTTTTGAGCCTCATTGGAATTGCTTTTTGAGCATGAAAATCTGGATGACTATTTATTTTTGTTGACACAGATATTGCACTTGTAATGATAGGCTTTTTATTTTGAAAGCTTATGAAGGCAAAATCAAATAGCAACGGTAATAGCTACCATTGCTGGTACCCTAGTGGCAGCACCTGTAATTAAATCTACGTGACTGTGCGGAGTGTTAACACCCAGTGCTCTGTGTCTGCCTCATCATTATCCAGTGACAACCCACACATGCCATCACTTCAGAGATGTATCATTATCCACTGTTAAATATTTGCCATTTTAAAGCTATAATGTACTAATTGCTCCATGCAAATATCTCAATCCCCCCACCCCCTCCTTTGTTCCTATATTGTAAAACAGGGAGCACATACTTTAAATGGGGACTAGGTTACATCTCTAATGTAGAGATCTTCAAGTTTTTCCATTCCTGATTTGTGAGTTATTTTATGATTTTCAATAATTAGTTTGGGAACAAAACCTCTATCTGTTTTAATGACTCACTGGCAAGTGTACATGCCAATGAATAAATCAATCTGAAGGGTGCAGGTTATGCTAATGCAATTACAATAGCGTGTGCGTCAAGTGAAACTCACAATAGGTATGGCCTTTGATGAACCAAGCCTGGCTTGAAACCTAACATTTATGGAAAACTCAATTGATAATTGACAATGCAACCTTCGTAGAAATAGCCAATGCTCTTTTATGCATCGTTGTGCTTGAAAGCTGGCTTTAACATTGGTTCTTTGGGGGAAAAAAAACTGATGCAATAATGCGTATGTTTGCAATGTTACATGACATTACAATATATAGTGTTTGTGTGTATATATATATATATATATATATATATATATATATATATATATATATATACACACACAATATATATATATATATATGTGATTGTTATCTGCACTATATATATATATATATATATATATATATATATATATATATATATATATATATATATATATATATATATAGTGCAATTGCAATTGCAATTTGACTATTTCACCTGCTTCTGTACTTCAGGTGTGTACTATCAGTATGTGAACACTAATTCCAACTTCTTGTGGTGTCCACTCCCACACATGTGATTGAGAACTTTGTGAGGTTACCACTCTCCTTTCATGGGAACCTTTCACAAGCATATGGAATCTGTTTAAGGAAACTTCCCACATTTATGGAAAGGTTAAATAACATCTGGGGCCAACGGAACACAATGTCACAGTGTCAAGTTGAAAATGTTTAATGTTCAAAAAACGAATTATTACAGTCAACAGGTGTTGGGATTTCAGCAAATACCCCCTTTTCTCTTGCACCAACAAGGACCATTGTCGAAAAGTTGTTTTAATTATTACTTTTAATAATTGCTGTCTTGAGTTGCATGTTACCACAGGAGAAAGACACAGGCTGAGAAAGAGAATGCTAATAAGCAATGGGCTGGCTGAGGTGTTTTGGGGTTGAGGGAGCAGATCAGTCTCTATACACATCCAATCCTTGGCTTCTCCCTTGTAGACTATTGTCCACTGAAGAATAAGCTCATTCCACTCAACCCCTTTTTTCTAAACCCCAGACCTCCAGAGCTGAAACGGTAGTGCATTAACTAATGAGGTTACTTCTGAAATAAATTGTATTGATAACAACGGCTGTATTATTTGTCTATGGATTTATCTATAGCTCCAAGGTCATTACAATACCCAACCTTGTTTGATTTTCAAACACAGACTCATCACTGTGGGTGATGGATCCACAGGTCACGTACAGTACAGAATGTGCCCTGGAATCACCAGGCATCGGCAGCAGGAGAACGCAGAGCCATAAGGATTTTGTATCATTTATAGTGCAATTTAAGTTTGTTGAGTTTTTGATATACCTTGTAAGGAGATTCAAACAGAAACCTCAGTATTATGAGTCATTTAAACCTTTTGAATTATTTGTCCTGGACATTCCGAGTACACTTTACTCACAGTATGTCACAGCTGGAGGTATTCTGCTTGTAAAAGCTCATGTATCAGAACAGACCAGAAGGATTGAAATGTCATTGTGTTTTACACCAGCGTTGGTTTTATTAAATACCCATTAAAGTTGATATAGACGTCAGTTGTTGTTGTACATTTTCATTTGCAAGTGAACTGTGACATTAGGGCCTTATCGAGCACTATATTCTGCAATTTTGAATACTGACTGATCTGTATTTAGACTTTATTTTATTGTTAAATTGCTCCATTAGGGAAATGCTTCTGCTGATGTTGTTAATTGCATGCCACAGGCACAGAGCACACTATAGCTGAGTCTATAGAGTAAAATGTAATGCAGCTGGAAACCCATTTTAACAATAAACCATTAACAAGGAATACGCTAAAAATCAAACCTGCACTGATCCCTTTTTCTACTGTTCCAACATTTTACATCCCCCTGACTGCTTTTGTCAGCTGTTACTGCCATTGTAATGGAGGGGATATGCTTTAGACAGGTACTGAGATATTACAAAATGAAATGCATTTTTTTTTTTTTTTTTGACGTGCAAATTAAAAGAAGGAGACACAGCTGAGTACCACGACTCCACCCCAATGAAACTTAACCCCCAGGGAGAATGTATATTCTCTGTGACAGGGACATAGTGGAGGGGCCCAAACATCTTTACCTACCACACATTTACAGGGCATTTGTAGCTGTATCTTGCAGATCCAAGCACTGCAGGTCCAATTTAAACTTGGTGAACTTGCCACTTTTAAAATGTATAAACTTTCTGGGTCTGCAACTTATCTGCACTATTTTACCCTTAAGAAGAAAGTGATCATGCATTGACTTATTGTAGATCATAAGGGATTTAGGCTTGTTCAGTTAATGCCATTTACATTCTTTAAAGAGCAAGGAGATCAAGTATCATTTAAGAAAAACAATATATAAGTGGTTTTGCAGCTATGGCCAAAAGTTTTGCATCACCCTATAGAATTAACTAATTTAGCTTCATAAAATCAAATGAAACCTCCTGAATAATGTTACGTTAACATATTGAATTGCATACCACTTTGTAGTTTTCCATATACTTAATGGAAAACTGATAAAAATTTAAAAAATGTGATATTTCAAAATCTAGCATAAAATACTTTACTACTATTATGGCATCCAGTAGACTTTTGCAATATCATTTTGTAGTTTTTGGATAACATGATGTTAAATAAAAGATCTAAATTATGCTCCTATAGTTCTTTTTTTATTATTATTATGTCTCAGTCCTTAAATTCTAGGTGATGCAAAACTTTTGGCCATAGCTGTAGGTTCTGTTGCTCTGATATTGAAATAATCCAGTTTTCTCCACATCTGCTTTCACTTAGCTTTGAGCCTATATGGAGGATCCTGCTGGGACTAACAGCCTTTCTCATTCCATTCAAAACATGTGTTTGTATGTAAAAACTCAGAATGGAAGCAACAGAACACAACCCAGAGCCACTCTGTATGAGTGCAAACACCACAAAAAAGTTAGGGGAAGTTAAAAAAAAACAAAAACAAAGTCAAGGCAACAGTTCAACTTGGGTAATGCTAACACCAGGTTCGCTAGAAATTAGCCACTCTCCTTTAGAACAACAATAATGTTCCTTTAATTAAAACTATAATCTTTGTGGTGTTTCTTTTATCAGTAGCAACCATAGGCGTTCCTCAAGTTCCTCCGTGTTTGGTGTCGTCCAGTGTTTCAAGATGCACAATGTATTTAATTAGCAGTAGTATTTAATGATGCTGGAGTTGTTTTTAATGAGCTACATCATACCAAATACTCATCAGAGTTTGTAATATGCTACAAATTTAATTCATGGTTTATCTGTTGACAAATATTATGACTGCTTATTAGAGAATACGTTTTGTAATTTGCAATTCAATGCACTTGTATAGGTGTTGCACTTTTCTGCTGAGGTAAAGGCTTTTTTTTATTAGTTGTTTATTTGACCCATCTTCTTCTCCATATGTGAAAGGATATCAGGTTGCTTTCATCTAAAGTGTTAAGCAGCTTACTGGGGGTGGGAGAACAGATTTGAATATGCTGAAAACTGAGATGTATTAGTAGGGGAGTCGTAATTCTATGTCAATGGCTTCAAAACAATCTTTATTATGTATTAACTAAGCTTTAAAAAATGTATTTCCCTTTAATTAGCTGTGTTACCCTGGTCAGTGCCCCTGTACTGATTAGTTTCAATTTCCATTCCTCATGCATTTATTTTTTCACGCCCTTGTCTTTTTGGTATGGATGCTTATCTGTTGATCCAATATTGAGAGGTTCTCATTTTCTTTACTTCTGTCTACCTGTCTGTGGTCTGGGAAATTAAAACTATTTCAACATGGCCGGTCCCATCAACTCGCTTTCTCTGTATTAGTAAAGTAGGCTGGGCCTGCATAGTTCAAAGGTCGCATTGTCACGTGGTTTGAATGGAATGAGGAAGGCTGCTCAGGGTGGTTCGGATTCTCCAGTCTCAAAGCAAGTTCAAAGCCAAGTAAAGACAGATAGCTCAGCCTCAATGATAGCAAGCATCATAAAAACACAGATAATAAAATCGACTTTTGAAGCTCCTTGCTCTTTTAAATTTGAAATATCTCTGAAGCCCTCAGAGTTCATAATAATGAACACACTTCATTTCCAAATTCCAAACCAATTTGTATGTTTCTTACTGCTACCAATATCTGTCAATTATCCCCTGCATGCTGTGTGCAGGTCTGCATTGAAAGAGAAAATAGTTTTTATTGCCTCTTTGATCTCCCTGTACTATAGATAGTATAGAAGAAAGCCGTAATATACCTTGAAAATACCATTCATTTTGAAAGCATACCATGGCTGAGTTTTATTACTAATGCCAAGTGTATTTTAATTGTGCTCTTTGAAGTGTGATCCTATCCCCTTCGTCTATAGGATAAAATCAAACCTAGATTTACCAAATGGAAAAGAAAATCTCACCACATTTAACCCAATACTGTCACAGTGACCATATGGCAACTCCTATGTGCAACAGAATGCTGTAATGATAAAGGGTTACTGTTATTACTTTTGTTAAGAGTAAGTACCTCATTAGAAGAATGGATTATATTCAATTGATTTAAACAACGCCACTGAGATCATTAGAATTTGTGTACTGTGCTATGAATATCAAGTATCCCAGAGTGCATGTGGATCTATTTGGTGCATTCAGTCAAATGCAAGAGATGGTTCTATTTAGATATTTAAAGGACACTAGTATGTAGATCTGCCATTGTTCAGATGAATTGAATAGACTACCTTGTTTTTTTCCTAATACCCGTAAAAATGTACAGTAGCTAACATGACATTCACACATGAGAAATGAACTGTTAAGGATTTGGGCAAAATTCCACTGTATCTTATCCTGTGTACATGTCATGCATAGAAAAAAAAGCTATTTTATATGTTTAATATTAGTTCCTGAGTACAATATCCATTGTTTGTGCTTTATAATAGCCTCTGTTCAAAAGATCATTTTGCACCTTTTGAGCAGACAACTCATTCAATATGCAATAAGAGACATCCTACACACAAATTAATTATAGTTTTATTTGAAACTGAAGAAGCTTTCAGAAAATAAACCATGTATATACTGTGCAGTAAATTGGATGTGCAGTAATACAAATGCAAAATCTTACTTACAGTATCTCTAGCAAAATTGCTCTAAAAAAAAAAAAAAGGTAAACTCTAAAAAGCCATTTCCTTTTCAAATACTGATCGGAATTTTTTTTTATGTATTTTTTTGTTACTAAGATTATCCAATCAATTTCTACCTGTTGTTGTGCTGTTTATGTTTTGGGAATTGCTGCTGTGTATTCATTCAGACATTATATGGAGAAAGGGCTTTGTGATGTCGTATATGTTTACATATATGTATAAGTCTACAGCACTGTTCTACTAAAGATAAGAAGCTTAATTTTGAGTTCCCAATTAGGAAAGAATTCTGAGAGACAGGAAAAGAAAGACTGTTCCCCCCACTGAATATAGAATATACAGAATAGTTAATACAGCTATGGCCAAACGTTTTGCATGACCCTAAACACAGACATCCCTCACCCAGCCTTCTTACCTGCACTAAAAAAACTTAAGCTGCTTGCATCGCATTTCTGTCAGTAGCCACGCTTAAATAAAGGGAGGATGGGGCTCCTCTTGGTATCCAGGGGGCTTTGATCAGCTGTAATTTATTTGTAAAGGTTAAAGAAAAAGATAATGAATGAATGATTAACAATATTAGTTTAAGGATATTGGTATTTGACATTTAGGATTTGTATGGATTGGAGGGCATTTTCTCTGAACAGTCAGATGACATTTAATAAAAGAAAGATAACTTTTTATTCAACAAAATTAGCTTCTGCATGCAATTCCTTCAACAGCCTGGTTCCCTTTTCTGGACCCTGCTGTCCTATACTACACTAAGGGGGTTTCCATAAGGTTTTGTCACATCGACTGACAGAATTTGCCCTTACATTGCTGTCACTACAGCATATACCGACAGAGCTTGTAATTACATCTCTATATATGTATACCCTGTAAAAAGATTACATTGCCACATTTGTATACCCTGTCAGCAATCCACCCTAGTATTATTTAGTGAGCTATAGGGATACTGTGTAACACACTATCTGATTAGGCTCAATAGGCCAGAAACCTGACAGATCATTTTACTATTGGGTTGCATGCCTCTGCTTTGCAGTACATCCCAGTTATTCAGTAAACCAATTACAGGCCTGGGTGACATTTTCCAAGATGTAGGCCATATGTGAATTTCATCTATCTTCATTCCCAGAGGAACATGCAGCACTTTGGAAGGACAATCTCACAGCTGGACCTCTGCCTTTTGGAAGTGCTGTAGTTTTACTAATATAGAGTTGAGAATGGCAGTGTTTCGATCTGCCACTGGTACGATTAAAATAGACTGACTGATTTGATCAACACATACTCTGATAGGATAAGCCAACCTTTTTTTAGAGCATTTTATAGCATCCTACATCCCTTGATTACCTCTAAAGAAAGTGGTTGATACAATCCAGGTGGTAGAGCTCCATAGCAAAAAGCTCTCCCAACATGCTGTTTATTATAATGTTCTTTCCAGTTCCCATGTGCCCTCCCTTCTGTATCTTGTTTACACAGAAAGATCATATTGCAACAACAATAGAGCAGGGTAGATACTTCATTGATTTGATGCACTTCGAAATCACCACGACAACAAGGTGTGGTGTCACCTCCCGTGTAGTTTTATACAATACTTATACAATGCACTGATTAAGGCATTTGTCCATTTTACTTAGTTACTTGTTATACCAGAGAATACTTGCATGGGGTTGAAAAAAAACTCTAACAATGAACAGCTTGCTGAATTAATATACAAGTATATATATATATATATATATATATATATATATATATATATATATATATATATATATATATATATACACACACACACACACAGACATTGAAGTACAAAAATATGAGTAAAACAAAATTGCAATCTTGACATGAAAAAAAATCAGGACTGTATGCATTAGGGGATATATCTTACAAAAGAGTCAGGGATGGTAGATTATAAATATGTAGATTTATGAAATATGTACATACCATGGTTAATTCACAATTAATTATTTCAAGGTTTCAAAGATGCTGCACACTGAGCTAAAGCAACAACCAACTCAAGTCAATTATAAACTTCATTATAATTACACAACTTGTATTTCTGTATAGAGGCGCTTTCCCTTTGGAAAATGCAGATGAGCTTTATGAATAAACAAGTTAAGCTATATCTCATCAGCTCCAACCAGGCATTTGCATCAGGATCCCATTATTGTTTGCTCTCATTGATTGAATTTTAAGATTATTGCACCTTGTCTAGAGAATCATTCAAGTCAATCCATTTCACAAGCCCTGTGAGTGGAACTCAACTGCTGATGTATTTGAACCTCAAGGTTGCTTGACATGTCATACATAAACAAATGTCTTTCTAATGGATTTCTTTCTAATGCAGATGTTTTGAACAGCCTCTTAACAATGTTCTTTTGATGTGATTTCACCAATAATAGAGCTATCCTAGGGTATTGTAAGGTACTGCATATTCGATATGGCAAAATTCTTATTTTTTCAATGTGTACTCGAATCATGTTTTTTAAAAACTATTTTAAAGTCATTTTTTCTACTTCCATTTATTAACATGGGCGCCATCTCAAGTTCAGTTTTCGGCATGTTGTTTAGCATTATGAAATGTGATCAATATAAAAATATTATATTGTTAAAAAGGTGGCATTCACGTTAAACTAACGTACGGAATAAGTACCTTTAAAATTCGCAAAATGCCGTAAAGAATGGTAAACTTGGTAGCCCTTGTCATTGTTCTTCAATTTATTGATGGTCTAAACACTAAACTACCTTTGTTTGCTTCTTTTATATAACTTTAAGTATATACACTGCAGGTTACTAACACCAGTCAAATTCGTTCTTATAATAAATGATGATACTTTCACAATACATTTTAGTCAATAGGGTGGTCTGCCTGAGAAATGCGTGTAAAATTAATTTCAGGGGACAGTTAAGATTATGAGTGCTGTGAGGGTGGACAGGTGGAGAGAATGTGTCGCTGTAGATTAAATTACATGTGGCATTTACCATTTGGAGGGAAACAGTTCCCTTGAACCATCTCCTTAGCAACAACAGGCCACTTTGTAAATTTGAACCAGTGTTATGCTTTCTGTGTTACAGACAACAGGTTACACAAAAATCAGTATGAAGTGTATGAAGGCACAATCTCACAATGCTTTCCTTTCACTGCTGGTCATTTCAAACTGATGTAAAGATAATTCAAACTCACTTTACGTCCTGTTAAACTGGATGAAACATACTGTACACTAGCACTCAAAAAAGTTTTTTATTTAATTGAAAAATTCCATAAACTGTGTATGTTTCTTTCAAAGATAATCTTCTAAGGGCCCTCTTCCATATGACATTCTTAATAAAACAAAGCAAGTTGGGCAGCTTCTGAGGATCTTGTTTCTCTTATTTGACAAGCAACAGCTGGTGCTGCTTTGCATGTCCCATATAAAAGTTTACTATAGTAAATATGCATAGAAAGGTTGCTATGATCTTACGGTGCTTGCGAGATCATGTTTTTCACTTTGATGTGCATGTTTACACATTAAACCTTTAGAAGGGGTGAATTGGGTAAACTCTCAGAAGAAAGGGAGATGAGGGTTATGTTTGTCTTTATTCAAGGATGAAGAGGCACATTTATTCCAATCTATGGGAATACTGAGTTTATTCCAATCAGCATGCTTTGGTAATTTCAACATGGATTTGCAGTTGAATTTGTTTGCTTTGTCTATGATTTTCACTGAGACCTTTAGCCTTGCTAAATCCAAAGGGGAATTTCACTGAGTAATTTCAATTCCGTTTGTAATTAGCTTAAAGAGCTGTGGTGCATTGAAGTAAATTATGCTGCTGTTAGATTATTAATGGCAGGACATCTACTAATTCTAGGAAGACACCACATTACTTACTGTACGCAGTACTGGCACTTTTTTTAAAAACTCAAAAAACCTTGTCATCTGAATAGTTCTTTCAGCCAGTGTCAGTGTCATCAAATTATTTAACATACAGTATTCTATTATGATTAAGTCCTGCCGATTACTGTAAACCCCATTTAAATACATACTCTCAAGAATCTCGAAATTAGACATCATACATTTTATACTGTTGTGCAATTAGCATTTAAACTAGAGTGTACCTCTGCTTTCCATCCAGTGGCAAGATCATTATCATAAGCCCCTTTCACACTGGCATTCTCTACCCGGGCCGGAACGTACCCAGGTCAGGACTCGGTGTCATGCGGGTCAGCTACATGATTTCACACTGCTTTTGATAAAGCAGGGTTGACCTGGGTGACAGATGCAAGTACACAATGCGGTATCAATGCCCTGGAAGCAGCTTGTTACTGACACTTCCATCCAAGATTCTCTGGATTGAACCATCGGCCCAAATGAGCAAATGTTTCTTTATCCCTGCTGTAATCTGGCTCATGGTGTGTCTCAAGCAACAAAAATATGGCTAAACAGAATAAACAGAAATGTTCCTTGTGGAAGTGAAACCTTCACGCAGGAGTGGCTGTTGGTTGCAATTTGTCTCGCTCATCCTGAGGTGTCAACCCGGGTTTCACATTACACGGGATTGTGATCCGGGTAGCCAGAACCCAGGTCATGACCCAGTTAGTAGTGCCAGTGTGAAAGGGGTTTTAGTAAGACTCTATTTGCTATATTGCAGTGGTGGCCACTGCTGCAGATTTGGTAATGTTTGAAACCTTCAGTGACTGATAGCTTATTGTATAGATTTGAAGGCTTTGCTTTTCTTTCTGCCATTTACCTGCACTGGGTTTCTTACATCAGATACCTGCTGTATCATTACATTGAATTTCTACACCCATGCAAAGCCTTTCTTCTGGCACTTATTGAATTGATATGAGCTTTCACAGTTTGTGAATTAGAAGCATGCAGTCACACTCACAACTTGGGTGCTAAAAGGGATCATAGAGTAGTTACAAGAAAAAACATGCATCTGTAATTTGTTAACTTTTCTTGATTCTTGATTTGAAATAGGCTAAAGGATTGCGATTAAGCATCACCATTGAAAAAAAAACATCTACACTCCCATTGTTTCATTGTGCAAAGCATGTGAAAATACTTAACTGTACAACTCAGGAAGATTTTGTCCCCATAGTATGCAATAATGAGACATATGGGAGCATTCAAGCACTCTATGTTTGCAAAATAAATAACTTACAAAGCAATAAATATTGAGAATTCTTGACAATATAGAGAACAGTGGGACCATTACAAGGGCAAGTTAATGTCAAGGGCAAGAAATGCATATGGTTTCAGTGTTTTAGAGCATCTCGCTGTTACTATCCATATGGTTTGCTGGTTTTTTTTTTTGTTTTTTTTTTAGTTTTTAAAAAAAAGTTTCCAATGAACTGTGTTTTTTTATATAACAAAGGATGTGAGACATACACAGTGAGTGACGCATCATTTCACTTCATTCTAAATAATTGATTAGTCCCTTTAACATTAATTTCATATAGCAGCTAAGACATGTGTGACAAGACCATTTTTAAAAGCATGTCCTCTCTCACTGCTATCTCCCATTTATATCAGTGTTTTGTTCTCTAGTTATTTGGACAGTTAAGCAGATAATTAAAACTTGATTTAAAAAAAAAAAAATCCCTACCAATTTGAGCTGTGACACAATAGGCATAAGAGGACTGGTCTTCAATCTACTGTCATTTAATCCAACCCAACATCTAACCCTGTTTTACATTAAGGGCTTCTAAACCGTATTTTAGCTACAGCGTAACAGGAGAATCGGAAACCTACTGAAATAACAACTCAAGAATTGGGTAAATGGCAGTTATTTCTGCATTTCTCAGAGCTCTTTAAAGCAGCATAGTATTTGATGTAATTCTAAAAACTGATACCTACGTCTGGTTTAAATTGGCTGCCAATGTACTGACTTGTAGTGGGTTTCAGAAATACTTCAGCATATATACAGTACTTCTTGTCTCAAACTCGTTTTATTTATTTTTTATTTAAATTGATCTCATCAGTGCTCTGTTTGGATTTGTATAGTTGATGCATGAGTTGCCATAGAGACCACACATGTTTTTAGCTGATAAAGGAGCCAGTGAGTATAGTAGTGGAATAAATTGATTTTTATTTGAAAGTATGCATTGCCAGTCTTTGATGCATCATTAAGTTAGAAAAAAAATCATTGGAATGTAGACAGGAAATGTAGATTTAGTTGCACCTGCAGAGTTAACTGTATTAGAAAGTTATAATGCTGTATTACTGGTATGACATCTTTCAAGACCTTTTTCATTAAAATCAATCAACCAATCAATTTTTATTTTATATAGCGCCTTTCATAGTGGACCACCATCACAAAGCGCTTTACAACGAGAAATCCATAATCCTTTAAATGCAGACAAATACACAATACATGCTATATAGTTACAAAAAACAGTCCATAATATATGATAGTAGCATAATACATGAAATAGCAGCATCACACAGCATCTAATAGCAGATATCAGGCTTAAAGAGCATGGAACGCAAGAGAGAACAGGTGGGTCTTGAGAGTTGATTTAAAGCGAGCAACAGTGGGAGCATCACGCACCAAAGCTGGGAGAGAAATAGTCTATGATTTTAAAAAAGAAGCTCTGACTGTTATATAAAGAATACTTTTATATGAATACAAAAAAATACGATTACTGTATAAGCCTGGTAGAAAATTAGAAAACAAAACACAAATGTTATCTCATTTGATAGTCATTGAGAAAAAAAAAAAAAAGCTTTACAGCTTTATAGCTTGTAATAGAATTAACGACTCTGGCCTAGGGCTTTCCCAGGGGAATTACTAACACGTTGTAATATTAACAGAATAATCTTTATCTTTGCGCAAAGTGTTTTTAAAAAGTGATATGAGAGTCTCTCTCATAACTACAGTTTGGATGAACAGGGATGAAGAAAATATCCAAGCAAAAAGGGATAATACAAAAAAATATATATTATATATTAAAGAATGTCTATAAAAAAGTCATGAAAAAGTTCTTAGCATTAGTAAACCAACCATGCATACCTTGCTTAATTGTTGATATTTGTGGAGTCGGGACTAGTCGCACACTACAAAAAACTTTTCGATATTCTTTACGACATGTTGTGCAACAAAATCTTCTTGCATTGTCTTTACTTTAAAGCATTTTGATTAGAACATAACAAAGCAGAAACACGACACATAGCGTGTCTTCATCAGGTGTGGCTATACAATAATTGTTATCTAATTGGAAAACAGTGAATGGGTAATACAACCCTAGTATTTCTATATTAAAAATGTGTTCTATATTTAAAAAAAAAAGGTTTTCATTCATAAGTTCCTATGCTGAATGAGATGCACAGCCATTGTGTAATACCCCCCATCCACAAGCTTGAAACTCCACAAGACAGAAAATTATAACTATACAAATATTTAAACTGAAAGTTCAATCCATGGAGAACAAGAATTTACTATTTAAATATACCCCTTTACCTCTGTTAAATAAATAACTCCAAAAACAGTTAATAATTTCAGGGCAGCACTGTGTGTTCAGTTAAGACAAATATCCTAGGGCAGTCTGCAAAGATTGCTCATGTTAACTGAACTGTATCTGGGTAGTGGCAATGATATACCAGCCTGAATCTTAAAAAAATTATTAAAAAAAATATATTAAATGAATAAAAAATGAAGATATTAATAATGATAAGACAAAATTGCTAATTTGTATATATATACTTTTTTCTTGCCTAATTGAAAACTAGATGTGTAATAATCATATTGGGTATATTAATAATATACAACTGCTGAAATTGAAATACAGCACTTATATGAATAATCAAATGCAATTTTACTGCTCACTTAATTAATTCTGTAGCAACTATGGTGATCTGTGAGCTTACAGTTAGGAAAGGCCCTCTTACTGGGAACCCAGCATGTGAATAAAATCCCAGACAACGATAACAGCAGATTAATTCATTTATGACTGTAGACAACGATCAGTTGACTTCTGAACTGTAAAGGTATTTTAATGGATCTATTTTTCTTGGTCTCCTGAATTAGCATGGCAAGATAAAAACCAGCAAAGCACCAGTACTGACCTGCTTACACCAGTCCTGGTCAGTGCTGATTTTTTCATCAGTGTATCCATCTGTGTCCTCTACTTCATCAGAGAGCAAACACTGCCCCCCCCCCCCCCGTAGCTGCATGGATGCACTTTTTCTCCCACTTGAAACTTACTTGACACTGCGCTAGACTGTTATACCCAAACAGTCAACCACCTGCCTGGAGCCACAAAACTTACAACAACATGGGTTATTGAAATGCCATCTTCAGACACTGTTATCAAGTAAAATATCACAATTCCTTAAATCAATCAAATCAAGAAATCACTATTGCTATTCTAATTGTCGAAGGGGGGTATTAGCTCAGATACCGCAGCAAATTGTATCTGTTCACTTGGCAAGTAAACCTGACCTTGAAAACTAAAAACCATTACGCATAATCAAGGTGAGCTCATTTCTCTGGCAACCCAATATCCTCTTGCTAACTCCTCTGAGGAAAGGTAACATATATACATATATATGTACTGAACATACATCTATATATGGGCATTTATCTGGAAACTCAGCAGTGTTTTTCCAAGAAGCTGTCTTCAAAGTAACCACAGGCAGTGCTTTCAATAATGAATAATGGATGTAAGGCGTGTTAGAGTAAAGCCGCTGCTAGAAAGGTTAATGCTTGTGACCCTAGAAAATTATGCAATGTGTCAGTGTGATGTATGAAATTAATGTATCTCTCTCTCTCTCTCTCTCTCTCTCTCTCTCTCTCTCTCTCTCTCTCTCTCTCTCTCTCTCTCTCTCTCTCTCTCTATATATATATATAGTGGGGTCAGTGTTACAAATGAGTACTCTGTGGTTCAACTTTAAATAGTGTTAGTTTCAATGGAATGGCTGTACTGGATGTATTTTTTAACCTGCTTGTAATCTGCTTGATGGAGGTTTAATCCAAACTGGAGATAAATATTTTGCTCATAAACAGGGTGTTCTGCAAACGGAAATCACAAACACATTAGATGATGAATCAGTGCCCTCGGGAAAGGGAGAATGGAAATATGAGGAGAGATGTAATTATTTATTTATTTATTTATTTATTTATTTATCTACTGTATTTATTTAGCCAATAAAGCACCATGGAAGTCGATGGAAGAGCAATTTTTATTTTACAGCTCACTTCATTCTTCTGTCAGGTCAAAAAAAAGATGCCCTGCAAGAACCACCTAGAAGTTGCAAACAAAGCGATCCGGCACATTGAAATCAGGAAACAAATGTTTGCATTTTAAACACGTAGGGTTGTAGACTATAGTATAAGGGAGCTCCCATACAAAAGTATACCATAGTTAGGGTATGTGAGAAACTATAACAGATCAATCTATAATAAGTAGGTAATAGATTCCATTTGTAGCCTTTATATCTAAATATCATATTACTATTCAGTACAAAATAAGAGTATAATCAGCTTTCTAACTGTTACGTTTTACATAAAAATGTGATTTAAAACTAAATCAAAATCACAAGAGATGGGAGATGGGGGGGGGGGGGGGGGGGGGCTGTACCCTTACTGTTTCAACAGGGGCTTATCTCCTGTCACAACACCCTTAAGGAATGAAAGCCAATGCTTCCAGCTCTCTGTGGAACCCCTGCTGATACACATTCACTGCCCACAGACAGTCAGAACCAGTTTCCCTCACATCTCATTTGAAAAGGCAGCCAATATTGCGATGTGGCAGACAGGCTATTAAAAGTATTGGGTGTAATTTTTAAACCTGGATTTACAGTTATGTAAACAGCAAGCAAGACAAACCTTTTGCTTTTAAACTGACTTTGCTTTTTAGCTGACTTTTTCGGTCTGTTTGGCTTCTCTGTTTGATGTAAAATATCACAAGTGTGATACTGTATTACTGTAGCTGTGTAGGAAACCATTTGATTCTTCTGTGGATCGGAATCTCTGATAATACACTGATAGATAAGGTTGTAATCAGTTAGGGGCATAGCATTACAGCTAGTTACAATTACATCAGAACTATACATTTCTATTTTTGTATGGACTAAAGTGAAATAATAAAAAGAATGTTGGAGACAAAAATAAATAACTTTTTTTTTTAGTTTTGTCCCCCACGCTGTTTATTTGAAATGCCAGGATTTCAGTATTAATATCCCGTCAGTCGGATGACGGTTGGGTAGCGTGTGCGATGGGTCATGCATTTCTCTCGGTCAATGAAGAGGCTGTGCAATTTGTTGCTGATTTCCTTCTCCAGCATCATGCGGGTGTCCTCCATGTTACTCAGAGACTGCTTGGCCTCCTCATACTTGCGCTGCAGAGATTCAATGGACTCTGTAATCTCACCAACTTCATTCACCAGCCTGGAGGGGACAGACAAGATGATCTGAATCAAGCATTCTTTGATCTTTGACTTTTAAATCCATCTCTGTGGTTGTGATTACAAATTGAAGGCATTACTTAAGAAACAGTACAATTCTCTTTAATACTAGAACTTCAGCATTCTGTCACCTGCTGTTGCTATGCCAATGGCAAAAATTCTATAAGAATCATGGGTAAGCAATAACACATTGCAGAGTGATATCTCTTTTATTGAATTCTGTTTAATGGATTAAATAACGTTTATCATGCATTACATTATACTGTTTTTTTTTTTAAATTTTTTTAAAAGAAACCAATAACAGTTTCCTGACCAAATCTAACTTTGTTATTAATGGAAATTGACTCAAAGATCAAAGGAGGCTGGAGTTCAACAAAGTACATTTAAGTCACTGCATGTTTTGCGGCTGCTTTTAGCACTAATCTTGGACTAGATAATGTTACCTTAAGTAATAATAAGTGATAATCCAGTCTGTGAAACCAGCCATAAATATCCTACAGTATAATACTGAGTTGTAAACCACATTGTGTCATTGTCCCGTTACCTCAGCTGTACATGGTCCCTACAGAGCTCCATGTTAGGCCGGAATGACCTGTCGTACAGCCTTGTCTGAGCAACCTTCATGGGGGCCTCTTTATCCCTTATTGCCTGATGGAGAGCCACTATGTTCTTTTCCTGAGCTCCTATCTGATTCAGGATCTGTCAAAAAACAAAGGTTAACTGATATACAACAAGGTCAAAATGCACAAACCCTTCTTCACAGGGAGCTTAAGCACTGCCAGCTGGTCCAAAAGTATGCCTTGTCCCCCCGGAAAGATTCCCTTTGTTGTAGTTAGGTATGACAGAGCACCTACCGAATCCAGGTGTTGCTCCATTTTGACCTTTGCTGTATTCATCTCCTCGCAGCGTTTGGCCAAAGCCCTGTCCACAGCAGCACACTGATCCCGCAGGTCGTCTGCAGTGTCCTGAATCACTTTATCAATAAGACCACGGAGGTCGATGGATGTGAGCCGCTCACGTACAGCATTGCTAATATTTTGGCGCGTAAACTCAGTCCATGATTCAGGGTGGGAGATACTAAGAGGAACAACAAACAAAAAGAAAGACATATTTATTTATTTAAAGGTCGAGACAGTGTAATCCTGCCACCTGCTGGACACACAAAAAAATATACAAATCATCAAAATTTGGCAGCAGCATAAAAATAAAAAAGGGGGTAAATGGTTCATAATTTTGAAGGACAAAATGTGCAGAATGTTGACTTACTGGTCTTGAAACTTGGCAGAGTTCATGTGATACTGGATATCAGTGCTTTGGTTGCTGTATCGGCCACACTTGTCATCGATGTTGTAAGCTTCATATTTATCAGACCAGTCCAGCTCGAGGGTCTGTTTGGCTTCTCTGTTTGATCTAAAAGATCACAAGTGTGACACTTTAGCTGTAGGAAACCATTTGATTCTTCTCGAAGCTCCTTGCACCGCAATATGTGTTGCTTGAATGAAGATTTTCTTTGTATTCTATAACATGAAACCTTTTCTAGTCCTGTCTACGATATTCCAAATTTACTTTTTTGACAAATACTTTCTACTTGCTACTTTGACCAAGAAACATGTCTTATGAGAGCAGATTGCAGTATCTCACCTTATTTGGTTGATGGCTTGATCTAAAGTTCTTTTCAGAAGTTCTTGAATGCTTTGAATAAGATCTAATTCCTAGTTTTTAAAGAAAAAAAAAATTAAATATTAACATAAATGAAAAAAGATGAATTACTGTTTTAAAAAATTAAATAATACATCATTGATCATCATCTATATAGTTCATTAGGGTACCCAGTAAATGCAATGTACAGTATAGTAAGTAATGAGGGAGTTTATCTTCAAAAGAGGAACTTTGGGTCTCTTGGAATGAACATTCTATTCTGATATAATCATGACATCATCCACAGAACTCAATATAACAAGTCTGCTGCACTGTGCTCACTTTTCTTTCTACACAGCTGAAGGGCTTTTGTCTGAAATGTCCTAAAAAATATTATTTTTTAATCATTTAAACCTATTGTGTACATAGTAAAAACTTTTTTTGTTTTTTTTTAATGCCTGTACATTGCTGTTATATATGTCCTTTCAAACTTATAGACCTATATGTAATCACATTTCTATCATTTTATTTTTTTTATTTATTTTATTTTTTTTTGCCCAATAAGGAAAGTTGCTGGTAGTTGTCGGTTTGGATTTCACACCTAAATCCTCTCCAACATTGCAAAGGTTCTGCCCTAACTACTGTCACCTATCTCCCTGCAAGTACATGGTGCTATTCTGCCCTCTGCCTAATGTACTCGGCATCTACGCCTAATCATGTTACGTGCTTGAAAACACGATGAATAATATATTTGGGATCAATTAATTTATGAAATGCTATAATTTTCATTAGGTTAAACTGCTTAAATAATACATTTTGGTTTATTTAATGTGGCTGAAATACGCGGCCCTGTACAGTGCACAATGTTAACTTCTTTTTTTTTTTAAGACTCTTAAATTAAATACAGTTTTGATATTCATGAAAATGCTATACGGTTTCAGTAAACAGTAAGAACAGTTGTATGAATATCAGACTTCATTAATTTGTCTTTATCGTAACAATGATGTAAGGTTTAGTGAATGTGTAACACGTTGAGTTACCTATGTTTCTTACATTGAGTAGTTCGACCTCCACACTATCTTTAACCAGATCAGATCCCACACGCCTTTCTCTGCACTGCAGGTTGTCAGTAGCTATAGCTTGGGGTATTTCAGTGGCATCCAGCGCTTTCTCCAGTCTCGTTTTCTGCCCGAGAAGCAGGTCAGTCTCGGATGTCAAGTCTTCGATCTCCCGCTGCAACTCAGACTTCCAGAAAAAAATATCCTGCAAGCGCTCGCCCAGTTTTTTAGTGGAATCGGACTGAGTTCTCATCGTGGTCGCCTCCGTTTCGCTGGACATTTTTTTAGACTGGTGTCTGATGTTTTCAGCGTTGTCCCTGTCTGCAAATGCCTGGAAGTATTTCGACTGGTTGTTCTGGAACCACTCTTCGGTAGTGTATTTAGCGGTCCTGTATCCCGCAGTAGCCACTCCAGAAGACGAAAACATCCCTGTGTTTACTGCAACTTCATTTGTTTTTGGGTGCTGTTCCCCGGACATAGCATGGGTGTCAAACCTCGGTCTAGAAACTAAAACTTGAGCCGACATTTTAAATCTGCAAAGTAAAGTAAAGTAAAGTAAAGTAAAAAATAAACTAAACAGTCTGTTTACTTATCGTCCTTTCTGCCACTGATATCAAAGGTTCTAGCTTCAAAAGCATCAGCTGGCGTTGTTTGCGTTTAGTTGCCAGGATACAAGTATCTAAGGACGCGTTGCTAAGCAAAGATGGATTGCAGTACTGATTGGTCAAATAACAGAGTCAGTGGCGTGAAGGGTATCGTTCCTAGCATAATAGATTATTGTATCATTCCCGGATGCAAAAGAAACAAAACACGTTATCTCCTACATTATGTAAATTGTGTAAACTCAAATATCAAATAGTCAAATAGTGCATTTCTAACCCCTTCCATGGCTTCTGATATATTTCTATTATTATTTTTGTATTTTATTTTTTATTGAAAAATACAAACCAGTATATGCAGTACATTTGATTTTCAGAACCAGTAATTTATTATAGAGTACTCAGATTCAATTTTGACTACCGGTGTAGTGTTATACAGTGGTACATCGTGACAATGTGGTACGCGTACCAAAACTTGACCCGTGTAATGTCAGAAAGTGGTACGCTGCCTCATTGAAAGTGGTATGCTGTCTCATTGAAAGTGGTATGCTGTGAGATTTTGGTACAGGTGCAATCAATTGCAATGTGATGTGTTTTCCTGTTGTCAAACAGAGGTACATTTACCATTAATATACTTTTTTTTGGAACCAGACAATCAATTTCTCTAAAAAGAAAAAAAAATCACGACGAACAAGACAAAAAGAGAAATCCACCGCAAAGCTGCAGAAGTGAAAAAAATGTACACGGCCCAATGTATTGCAGATGATAAATTTTTGCATACTATTTTACTTAATGGTGGAAAAATAGAATAATAAATTCAATTTTAAAAGATGTAAAAGACCGAAAACAGCATAACGTACCAGATTTGAATGGGCACTTCCATGCTTTCTTAGTGGAAGTTGTTTAGTCATGCGTGAGCAAGCGCAGTGCCCTACGTACCACTTTTTATCCACGTACCTGAAAATAACACGACACCGGTAGTAGACTTTTCCAATGTCTTCAAATGTCTCATTATATAAAGCTTTGTTATAGGGGGCTCAATAATGTTAAATATGATGCCTTTTATATGTATTTAATCTTGTTTTAAAGCAATGGAAATATTATACAGGCCAATAAGCTGATGCAATTCAGTTAATACTTCATATGCCATGGTGGCACACCTTATCGGTGTTGCAATTGTAATTTATTTTTTCTCTCAACTTAGTATATTGCTCCCAGCTTTGCAAAACCACCACACACTTTTGACCCATGACTGAGTGGCAGGAGTGTTGTGTAGACATAATGGTTCTTACCACTTCATTTCTTGCTGCAAATTCACAAAATGGGACTTTCAAAACATAAACTGAAAAAAAAAAAAGATTATGAAACAAACTGATTAAAATAACTTTATTAGAATGAAACACCCGGTCAACAATTAAAATATGTTTGTACAGTTTTGTTTTTTTTGGGGGGTTTTTTGTATTAGTTATGGGCGTGTCAGCTTCCCACAAAAGTAAATAGCCTCCTATTTCTGACACAAACAATCAAAATCAAAAACCTCCGATTTGTACAAATGTTACAAAGTCTCAAAATTACATACAGATTGTGGCCCCTTCCCATATCTTGTGCATGAAAACCTCAAGTGTTGATTATCATTGAGTAGTAACTTGTTGCGCCATTCGGTGAGGGTGGGGCACATGAGCAAGTGTCTCAGCCATTTTTCATGACTGACTACGGCTCTGATGACTATTATGGGATGGTGAACAAACAAGCCGTCCCTTCGTCACTCGCTCCCCTCCCAGCAATACTTAATAAACTGCTCTGCGTTTCACCCAAGGTTACTCATTGCACAACTATTAAAGGTAAGGAAACACAACTATTTTGTCTTCATTTTCATTGTGAACTTAATAGTAATGATATGTTTTTGGGATAATAACCTTCTGTGTTTTTTTTAAATATGTAATCATGAATAGTATTTTTTTTTTATTTTTTATCTTTCTATATTTGAAAATTCATACTTCAGGAGAACAAGTAAAAAATATAGCAAGTAGAAAAGGGATAGATGTGGGGTCCAGCAGAACTCAATACCCTAGTGATGAATATGTGGGATCTATTCTCAAAGCTTCAAATCATGAATTATAGGGTTGTTGTTTTTATTTGTTTTTTTGTATCTTCAATCAAGTTTAATGATCATGAAACTGCTCTTGACTGTAAAAAAAATATGTATTAGTATCTATATATAGTCCCTTTAAACCAGTATTTAATAATAAACCAAGAGTTAATAATCTACAGATGTACAATTCTATAACTATCACATGTTTCTTTATCTGTTTCTAGGGTAACAGATTGCTTTCTCAGCTGTTTTATATCATAAAAGGATAAAAAGATATTACCAGTATATGGCCTGTTGTAAAAATAATACATGATTGCCTTCCCTGGTATTTATAGTATATTCCTTTTAGAACTCATGTATAAATGGCATAAGGGGTTCAGTTGTGTAACATTTCCTATCTCAAGTTTTAGCCTTATGTTCTCTTGTCCTCTTGTTGCAGTATACTGTGTATTTTTTTAAATTAATTTGTGTATTCATTCCTACCATAATGCACCCATAAAGCTTGCCTCATGAATAACTTGACAGATTTTCCAATTGACACCAATTAGTTAACACAATGTGACATTTAATACCAGTTTACTGTAAGCACCCCCTTATAAACTATCAGAATAATTGTTAGTTCATTTTAGTTAAAACAATCATTATTTTTGCTGGAACTTTCAATCGTGAATCAAAAGGACATCTTCTATGAAGTAGGACATGTTGGGGTTACTGTTTCTTTCTCTGTTGTTCTTGACCAGTTCTCTACTGTCATTGGAAAAACAGCCTCTGAATAGAACCAGCGTGCAGGCCCTCGACTGACCTGCTCAACTAACTTCCCTCCATTTTGTTATAATTACCTACAGTGACTTTGTATGAGATGGCCTATTTCATCCATAGACTGCTTTTTGTGGCCTTGTTTATTATTGTAGTTGCTGTTTAATGTCCATGTTGTTACATATTATTTGATGTTGTTTTGCTTTAGGGTCTGCAAAGGGCTCAACTACCAGAAATAGAAAACAATGCTGATAGTCACAACTTATTTTTCTTGGAATTTGTCTTTAGGGTGATGGAGAAGGGAACCTCTCATACTTTTCCTAATGCTCCCTACCCAGCTTATCAAGGGAATGCTTACCCCAGTGGTCAGCAAATGCCCTACCCTACAAACCCAGGTATGGAAGGAGACCTATACAAAGATGTAGTCCTGAGACTGTAAGTAAACCCCTGGTGGTACAAAAGAGGAAACTATATACAGTAGTGACAGGAATTTGTGGGTGGAATCAACATCTCAATGACTGAGACTAGTTTTTCAGCGTGAATGTTGCAGGTTAAATACATTCTGTATTGTCTTTTCATTTTGTTCAAACAGTTCCCTCACCAAGCAAACATGGAAACTTCATTGAGCTATTGCACATTACTTATGTAGCTTCTTTGCTATTGAATAAAGATCTAGATTGCTAGCAAGGTAAAAACGAATACAAAGAATGTTTGTACTGCTATTAGCGTGTGTAAACGTTACATAACTGAAATCCTTTATTTACAATTCTCAGTATTTGAAAATGTATTTATTCTTCTCTTTATTAGGGGTAAATCCAGTGACGTACCCTCCCCCTCCACCCTATGGAAACAGTGCAGGAGCACAGCTGCCAACAGGTAAGCGAATTAATTATGTACCATAAGTAGAGATACGCGGCTACATCTAAAAGAGTATACCATAGTGAAAGCTAGGGAAATTCAGTAAAGCTTAGTGAAAACATGGTAAATCACAGAGAACGGTGAAACATAGTCAATCTAGGTAAGCACGCTATTTCTGCAAGAGTAAACTGCAAAATATCTTTTTTGCAGTGTTAATCAAGGTAATCATGATAATTGATTTTAAGAACGGACACTGTTTATTAGATTGACATTAATATAACATTTTGAAAAATAGTAATAATAAAGGTATTTGCTTGAAACCCTACTAGGTTGGTAGGATACACGTTTCTGAAACAGAAGCCAAAACACACTTGTATTTCACAGAGTGGAATGCGCCATCACAAAGTACAGTTGAACTGTACTGCACAATAAATGCTGACGTCTCTCTTTGATTTCCTGCCTGGTGGGTGGTTCCAGTGATGGCTGCGGTGATTACTCAGCCCCTCAATGACGTCCCGGGACAGGCACTGTGCCTCCACTGCCAGCAGCAGGTCCTCACCACAACTGAGCACAAGGCTGGCTTACTAACCTGGGTTGTCTGTGGCACCATTTGTTTCTTTATGTAAGTCTTTAACCCCCAGCTTTTACAAACACCTCCCAACAAAACGTATCTGTTTAGACACCAATAACAATGCTTAAGGATGAGGATAAGGATGAGTTAAGGGTGACTGCAAGGCTGTTACCAATAGATATGTAACAGTTCTTTTCTACTATGCTTGTGAGTGATGTCACAATAACAGCTTTGCCAAGTTTTGAAGTCAGAACTATCCCCACAGCTACAGCATTCAGTAAAACCAAAAAATAAAATAAAAATACATGACAATTAAATCTATCATCATGACTTTACAGTTCACAGAAAATACAATGGTTCTTCGTGGGTAAAAAATAATAAAGTATCTGTTCCTTGGCAGGGGTTGTCTGGGCTGCTGTCTCATTCCCTTCTGTGTGGATAGCTGCAAGGATGTGGAGCACAGGTGTCCAGCCTGCCAGCAGGTTCTCTGCGTATACAAACGGCTTTGAAAGCCCTTATTTGCCAAGGACATAAGATTAGGCTCCACAGACAAAGTTTATTTGCATAATGGCTCACAATTCGTTAGTTATCAATGGACAGTGTACTGCTACCTTCAGGGGAAGTAGAGTAAGGAGTGAGGGCAGGATTGGGGAACGACACACCAATGATAGTGTTGCTCAAAATGTCCCTTCTGGTTCTTTACTAATACTTTTTAAAAAGATTGCATACATATATTGTTGCTGTTTTTTCTTTATATTATTGTTTTGGTTCATTTTTAAAGAGATTTTAGTTTAGTTGGTGCTAAGAAGTGATAGAAAGTGAGATTGGATGTCCTGTAAATTACAGAGTGCCAGATTGTTTGCAGACTATTGTAAACAATCTGTAACAATATTTGGGTACTGTGGCTTAACCTATATAATGAAATGTCTTTTTTAAAGCCAATATTTCTATTCAGGTTTTAATTGTGAAATAAAGGGCGATGATTTTTTTTCAAGACTTGTTGCGTTATTGAACTCTGAAAGTCTAATCACTGACATTTTGTTCTATCCATTGGGTCCCACAATTACAACATGGCTCCTACAAACCACTGTATGAAGAGGAACTGAGTTTGAACAAAAACATTTTCAACACCTACCAAAACCGTCAGCATGGGCAGCCAATCTGACTCAACATGACACACCAACCTAAACCTTTTACTCTGGCCCATCCTGACTGAATCTCATTTCAATCAGGGAGATTTAGCCTTCATGCAGTATATGTACCGGGCAGTTAAATAATCTGACCCTTGTTATAAGCATGAAAACCACTTTTCCAGAGTGGTTTAGACCCTTACTTGTGGTGTGTGTGGTTGTTGGTTCATGCTTAGCCTCTGCCCTGTGACATATACTGCAAAATAAAGGTCAGGGACCTATCACAAATGAATCAGTCATTTACACAAACACTTCTGGTAGATACTGTACATCAGGTGTTTCCATTTTTGCAGTGTCTTTCCAGCAGATGACAGCAGCACCACACACACTCCTTAAAGAATCAGCCAGCCTTTACTTAGTCAGGCACAGAGCTTTGTTTTGTTTCCAATTATTTCACTCAAGAGCAAAACTGCCCGGCTAATTACATTGAAACGGCTTTAATTTCCTTACCACTTGGCTCATAATACTTTAACTCATGTGTTACTTAAAAATATATACAGTACTTTTTCTGCACTTTGAAAAGTCTCTGAGTGTCATTTTCTAGATGCTGCGCAGCTTTAAATGTTGCTTGCTGTAAGCTTTTCAATTCCACTGTCACAACTGACCCAGTTTTTAGGAGGAGTTCCTGTTGCTGATCTTGGAATAACATCCCATCTATCTTTGACATGTAGAGGAGAGAGAGGGAGGGAGCCCTTGAGTGCTGAAATTGGCTTGCCAACTTAAATTGCCATGCACACACTTTCAGAATTGGTAGCAGAGACCTAATTGCTCATTGGAAGCAGAATACTGGTGGGACGAGGGGCTGGTGTGTGTGTGTGTGTGTGTGAACGCAAAGAAGCTGCTAATGAGAACACAAAGTCATTGAACTGCTGGAATTGGCAGGCTCCAGGGACCTAAACTTCACACTTTAGAATTGAAAATGAGAGCGGGCAGCTCTCATCTGTACTAACACTGACTGCTGTCCTAGAAAGTGCAGCCCGGGCCCACGTACAGCCGCTAAAGACTTTTATCTGAGAAGTGTTTTATTTTTCATTGTTAAAGGGATACTTTATACTAACTACATTTTGTAAATATTTTTTTTTACGTTTTTTAATATCCTTGTGTGTGTATATGTGTGTGTGTGTATGTGTGTGTGTGTGTGCGTGTGTGTGTGTGTGTGTGTGCGTGTGTGTGTGTGTGTGTTTTGTTTAATTAACCAGATTTCCATTGGAACACGACACGTCAGCCAAACCATGTTTAGTGAAGAGCAGGACATGATCGCACATTAAAACCAGTCGCATATAATCCACTCAACACTTTCTGTCTCACTCAACAAAGATTGTTTATTTTGTGTTTTGCTCACTCCTTTAAAAAAAAAAAGACATGGCATTTTTCTTCCCTTTGCTTAGCCCAGTAATAAGAAATAGGGGAGATGTGTTTCCAGACTGATAGATTTCTCAGGATCAACTTTATTTCATAATCAGGGCTGAAGGCTAGTGATTGAACATGCTTTCAGAGGGTAGCGTTGCATATGCATATATAATACTGCTGTAGATTGAGAGAGAAAATGACAAATTGGCACTCAGTATCGTCATTAATTTCATGTGACATCAAACATTCCCTGTGGATCCTTCAGGGCAAAGCACAGGCTCTAAACTTGCAGCAATGCTTACTGTAAGTGTGCCTACCTTCTGAAATCTAACAAGAGATCACTTTTACAATACCTCTGCCAGTCATCTTCATTTTCTGTGTTTTGCATGTTCTTGGGTGTTCTTGTGTGTTTTGGGGTTTATTAACAAGGTGGAGGATAATATTAGAGCTGGAGAGCTGGGAATGGATTGTGTTTAGACTGGTGCTCATTATTAAAGAGCAGGATAATGACAGTGCTGGAGAGCTGGGAATGGATTGTGTTTAGACTGGTGCTCATTATTAAAGAGCAGGATAATGACAGTGCTGGAGAGCTGGGAATGGATTGTGTTTAGACTGGTGCTCATTATTAAAGAGCAGGGTGACAGTGCTGGAGAGCTGGGAATGGATTGTGTTTAGACTGGTGCTCATTATTAAAGAGCAGGGTGACAGTGCTGGAGAGCTGCGAATGGATTGTGTTTAGACTGGTGCTCATTATTAAAGAGCATAGTGACAGTGCTGGGAAGCTGAGAATGGATTGTGTTTAGACTGGTGCTCATTATTAAAGAGCAGGGTGACAGTGCTGGAGAGCTGGGAATGGATTGTGTTTAGACTGGTGCTCATTATTAAAGAGCAGGGTGACAGTGCTGGAGAGCTGGGAATGGATTGTGTTTAGACTGGTGCTCATTATTAAAGAGCAGGGTAATGACAGTGCTGGAGAGCTGCGAATGGATTGTGTTTAGACTGGTGCTCATTATTAAAGAGCAGGGTGACAGTGCTGGGAAGCTGAGAATGGATTGTGTTTAGACTGGTGCTCATTATAAAAGAGCAGGGTGACAGTGCTGGAGAGCTGGGAATGGATTGTGTTTAGACTGGTGCTCATTATTAAAGAGCAGGGTGACAGTGCTGGAGAGCTGGGAATGGATTGTAAGTGCCTGGGGCACATGAGATTACATTTCACTTTGTGCTCCTTAGAGAATAAAACACAAATTAAATTAAAGAGAATGCGTCATTATAATCTGTATTCATCACTTTCCCTAAATTTGGACAAAAGCAAGTAGACTGCTGTTCTCAAGCTCGGTAGAAGAACTGTTTCAACCACATGAAGGGATATATATGTAAGATCTGCAAGGAAGGATTTGCTATCACAACCTAATATGAAAAGAAATGTGGCAAAAAAAGTATTGACACCAATTCTGGAATGGCCTGCCAGTTTCCGTATAGTGTTCAGCTTTACAGCTTCAGGCTAAATTAGCAGAAAAATGATTTGAGATTCAAATATGTAGGAATCCATACCACTACGTATGGTAGTTTGTTTTTTTTAGAAAATTGGTTATTGTATTTTAATTAGTGTTTGGAATGATCAAATAAATACTGGCTTTCAGATGCAAAAAGGTTGGGTGAGGAAAATATTACATGTTTAAAATTTTGCAGAATTTAAAGACCAAATACAGGTGATGTGAAAGGTCTACTTGGGGGATAAGCTTAGACTACCAGATTGATTTCATTTGTGTACTTGATCTTCAATACATTATTTAGAAATACAATAAAATATTATTTTGAAAAGTACCCTATAATAGCAAAAATAAAAAATCTAGTTTATGAATGCTGGCCATGACCTTTCCCAGGTATGTGACACATTCTGTAAAGTCCAGAGAGTAGAAGAAAGATAAAAATATTGTGTAGGAGCTGTTTGATCCCTATAATCCTTCCAACTATAACCTCTCCTTTGGTTCTCTCTCCCCTTTGAGGGGTGGCTCCACATGAAAACTGACCTTTCCAGGACCAGCGGCTTCCCTTTCATCCCAACAGTCAGGGCGGCAGTGGCCCTGGGACGTCTCTGCACCGCAGAGATGGACATGGGCTGGCCAGTCTTCATAGGAATTACTTCATCTGCCTTAGGAAAAGAGCCAGCTTCAGGAATAACCAGCTTGCTTGCTTTGACTTTTAACTCTTTTGTATGTGAAATATGGCAGTAGTCGGAGATGGTGTGATTTTCAGGTTAAGACACTGTCGCCAGTCATGCCCCACACATAAGATTATCCAATCTGAGTCTGCTATGGAAGATCCTACTCTAGATAGCTCAACTCAAATCACCCTAAACCCAATAGCACACCGGATCTATTCATGTATCCAAATGTAATGTTCAAAGAATTATTCATTTACAGGTGCATGTTTCTTATTGTAGGCTATATTAGGAAATTCAGTGACAAAGTCAATGCCTTCAATTATTGTAGATTAAAACTGTCAAGAAGACAATTTTTTGGCTTGTGCCATAATAATCAATCCTGCTGATGGATATATATGGCTAAATTATACATTTGCAAATTTGCCGAAATCGCTAGTTTACTGTTTTGATTTTTAATCATATTTCTATAACCTGGTACATTGTGCCTCTTGCCTGTTTACCTGCTAACAGCTAACAATGCAGTGGAATACTACATAGTAATACAAATAATCCTTTATAAATAATGCATAATACAAAAAAATATATTTTAAGAAAATCGAATAACAGCCAGAAATAGGTTATTGGGGAATTACCTTTTGTAACTTTAAATAGTAATTTCCTTATTAGTGGCATAAAACTGATAGAACATATGATTCCAGGCCTATATCTGTTATCATTTCCATCAAGCTGACTGTATCATAATTCAAGGGTTGGTAATCAAGAAACTGGAACCCATGTGCTGTACACATTGCTATCTCCCTAGCACTATCAGCATTAATTTTAATGAGCTCTAACACACTCTATCCTCAGCTCTCCATTACAGTCACTCTACACCCTAAAACTGAAACACTCCAATCACCATGACTAAAGAGCTGGTACCCACCGTAGGTCATTGTGCATGCCCTTACCAAATGGTTTTGAATGGCAATGCAGCCTTGCTACTAGGAAGCATGTGTCTAATCTGCTTGTAGTGATACAAAAGGCCTGTAGTGATCTAAATCAAATTGATTTGCCATTAAGAATGTGCCATCTAGCTCCTTACTGGAGAATTGTGCCGATAAGGTGGGTTGTAATGTATTATGGAAATCCAACTAGAGTGCACTGAGCATCCACCCACTCACTTACAAAGAGCACATTGAAAGTGATCACATTAAGTGGCAAAGCCCCTGAAACTCGTTGCACAATTAACATGATGTTTCAATGAAGATGCCAGGTTGCCTCAAAGTAATCTATAAGGTGAGTAATTTATTACACTGTTTGGGGACTCATCAGAAATAAACACCAAATAAATAAAGCCACTTATAGTTCTTTGAATATTAAAACATATTGAGGCAGCTGCAATGTGTTACATACTTGTCATAGAATTTTGATACTTCAATTTGGTTTCTATAGTGACAATCAGAATGCACCATGTGGTTCAGATCATAGATCAGTTTGGACTTCCGGGTTTGTATTAGTGAGTCTACTGACCTGTTGACCTGTTTTTATTACAAAAGGATTCCTCGCCATGACAAAATGAATGTTACTTTGAATCAAAATTGATTTCACATAAGAAATGCAAAACAACTAAATACAGTAAGCCAAGTCTGTAACGCAAGCAACTGCAAACTTCCATTTCAGAATGGACAAGGTTTATGCGATTATAATGAGTGTGCACCTTGCTCTTTAAGAAAAGAAAGAAAAAAGTAGCTTGTAAAATATGTCATTTAAAATTCATTTAGAAGACTTATTGTTAACAGCCATTAGCCCCAATCATTTTTCTCTCCTCAGTCAGAATTCCCTGAGGACTGCGATGTGAATTGTCTGAAATAACGCTTAGGAATGTATAAACTTCAAAGCGACTACAAGGGTTTTCAATTATTTTCAAATTCTTGAGGCCCTGCAATCTACGTCCAATCAATGCTTTTGTAATAAAACGAATGATCCAGTTTTTACAAGAAAGGAGAAAAAAACTTCTAAACTATAAGAGTAACAGGCATGTGTTTCATTTAACTCAATCTTTATATGTACTGTATTTTGTGAAGCACCATTTCAGCACATAGGCGAACCAGCAAAAAGTATTGTTTATTGGCAATGGTATTACTATCCATTATCTGGTAACCAAGTACACTCAGTTTATTCAGTACAATGTATGAAAATAGTACAGGGACAAGAGAAGACTTTTAAAGATGTAATAACCTTAAACTCATATACAACTATCACAGTGATTACAACAGAGTCCATTACAATTTCAATTCCTTTCAATTTATTTTCAGTATATATTACATCGTACTGCAATACTTTATATGTTGTGACATTTCTATACTTTCTACACAGTCAATTACACGTAAACCTTCTAATTTTGTGCTTTTATTGGCCAAAATTATATTAGGTGGAGAGGGGGGGCAGTGGAATGACATACCTGTCATTTTTCTTTTCATTGTTAACATCCTGACAACTTTTTACACTTAGAACTTTAAAGTCTGTTTCAAAGCTCTTTTCAAAATGGACACTCTAGTGCACCTATAGTGTCAGGATTATTGACCACGTTGTCAAACAGGTAACACAGCAATAATGATCCATGATGTGGTATAGAACTGAAAAGCCAGAGCATGTGTTATTTTTTTTCTTCCTGCAGTGATTTAGAGGACAGATCTCAAACCCCAGTGCACTAGAGCGGGCATTTTGAAAAACGCTTTGAAACAGACTTTAAGGTTATAAGTGTACAAAGTTGTCAGGATGTCAATAATGAAAAGAAAAATTACAGGTATGATATTTAAACAGTTGTAGCAACACATGGGGACGTGGAACTCTATATGTTTTGGAGCAACGCTGCTTACTCTTTAAGTGGGTTTGACTGCATTAAAAGGGGGAGTTTTAAGCTTGCACTGATAATTGATGATGCTTCTTGAGCATCCTAGATATCCATAGATAAGACTTTATTTTCCACAGACTCTGAGAGTAGATTTGGATTTGACTGCTTGTCAGAAACCACGCAAAAGCCATCTGAATGTGTATTTATAATAGGAATTCATTAACAGGAAAGCAGAGCTGTGTGCATGCAACCTTTGTAAAAGCAGAAATGCAAATAATTCTAAAACCATTAGGCTGTGAATTGTTTTGAAGCCTTCGTTCTGAAAGGCTGCATTCAGATGGAAAGTAACCTTTTGTGTCCAGGTGCTTCATGCAGACTATTCTGTAAAGTCTCCCACTGTTGATGCTTCAGTTACTGCTGCTGTTAAATATTTATTCAGGGGGGAAAAATAAACACTCAGCATGGTTGTATAACATGCATAACATGAAGAAATCACGTTTTGCGAAAAAAAAAAAAGAATCTTATCAATCATTATCTACTGTTAAACAAGATGCATTACTGAAACATAAAACAATGCTGTATTCCACAGTTGGCTTAGGTTTATTATTTATTAATTAAGAAAGAAAAAATTGGTCACACATAGTTTGGTGCCAGGGAGGCCATCAACACCAGGCCAATAGGAAATCCACGCTACCTGGCGGAGGAAAAGCACTGAAGGCTCATATATTACAGGGAAGTCTTGGTTGGTCCCCACTACTATCTTATTTTATCTTGGCAAAATGATATCAGGGGTTTTAAAAATTTAAACAAATTGCACATGTTGGTCTTTTGTCTGTAGGGTCATATTTGAGAAAAGCTATGAAGGTCACGTGTGGAATGTTCTTCTGAGTGAGCAAGAGGAGGGCTGAGGAGAGAAAGAAATCTGATGCATCTTTGACACAGAGCCCTTTGCCCAGTAAATCACAGTGATGGATCCCCCCACAGGCTGCCCAGATTTTCATTTGGGCTGTAGCCAATCAATCACAGACATTAAAAGGGTAAACCAGGAGGAAATTGCTTCATAAGAACTGTATCTCTTTTTGTGAAATCTCCTGGCAAATATCTTCAGTTATTTGTGACAAAGATGAACTCCATCCAGAGCGTAGGGCTTTCCTTGGGTTCATGCATTCTCAGTGCAGTGAAGGGGACAGTATAGTAGATAGGAATCTGCCATCTTACCGTCAGTACGGTGCAGCTTTCTGACTTGTCTGCAAAGTGTTGAAATTGCTCAGGTGGGATTTGTGACTGTTCCTCAATGTGTACTGCTTTTAATTCCTGTAGCGTTCCATCTGTATGTCACACCTGCATATCTCTTGAGTACACAAGAAGTTATTCCGCATTGTCATATACTTTACCATGGTGCTAACACCTCATTGTCTTACCTAGTGCCATCTAGGTCTGAAACACCATAGCTTTAATTTTGCATTTACAACCATGGTATGTTCCTGTCTTACATGTTTACTGCTGGCATTGCTGAGATCAGGTAAGGTTTCTTCAGGCAAATTTTTAAGAGTTTCGGGGTCATCTTTGATCCTGATCTATCATTTGAGACTCATATTAGGGAAGTTACTAATGTATCTTTTCACCATTTGAGAAATATATCCAAACTTAGACCAATTCCGTATCTGATGCTGAGAGACTAATACATGCCTTTGTTTCACCTGGAATTGATTATTGTAATGCACTTTTTTTCTGGTCACGAAACGTGCCGCTAGAATTCTGACTACAAACCAGGAAAAGTGAACATATTACCCCTGTTTTGGCCTCTCTACACTGGCTCCCTGTGCAGTATAGAATTGATTTTAAGATTTTGCTGTTAACTTACAAGGCCCTGAAATGGATTAGCACCTAGTTATTTGCAGGAGTTACTGACCCCGTATCTTCCAAACTGCACTCTGAGATCACAGGCTGCTGGTTATTCCTAGGGTCAACAAAAGCAATACGGGAGGCAGGGCTTTTTCTTGAAGAGCTCCTAAATTATGGAATGCTCTGCCTTCGTTTGTCAGGGAAGCTGGGGCCGTTACAGTTTTCAAGTCCAGACTAAAAACACACTTTTATAAATTGGCTTTCTTATCTACCTGGGTTTTAATGTAACTTTAAAATTGTTGCTTTTGTATTATTATGTGCATCCTGTTATTTGAATGGTCTGACTGTGGCAGTCGTATGTGTGACATGCTATACAAATGTATTCTGGTTTGTTCTTTTTTTCTGCTATGTACTGTACAGTATCTGTGATTCTTTTGTACTTTTTGCTCTATATAAATGCAATGAATAAAAAAAATAATAAAAATATGTGCCGTTTGAAATATGTCTCATTTGCAGGGGTTCCAATAATGGTTTTAGGAGATGTATCATATATTTGTAAATAAAGAGAAAAACGATTCTCTGAGAGAACTGAAAGACTGCACACCAGAACGGTTGCCAAAGCTGTTCCATTTTTACTTTGCAATCAGTTTCATAAATCCTTACAAATGAATGCTAAATTAGCTTAATGAGATGAAAGATATGATTCAAGGCAATATTATGTTAGACTAAACAGGTTTAGCATATTATTATTCCAGAAAGAACTGCTACAACCTCTTTCAACTTCAGATAATGAATCTGCTTGGAAATTGAAGGTTTGAAAGCCTGTTTTTGTACCTTGTGCTTTTGTCAGCTTCTTCTGAAGTGCAAAACCATTAAAGACACAATCAGAAGCATGATACTTTGAAGAAATATACTGTATTTACATAAGAATGATTCACTGTTGAGGTCTGTAACAGGGCGAGCAGCCCTGTACATTGTTTGTTTATTTTTAGATCGGGGTCTCCCCCTCCGCCCCTGTGCAGTGTGTTTTTCTTTTGTATTTAGTTTTATTGTATTATATTTATGACGGCGTAGCGCCGTGTTTTGTTTATTTTTAAAACATGTCCTGGCAGAGGCGAGATCGGTGCTCGTCCTCTGCCAGGTGTAATGAAAAAACTCGTGCAGAAGGTGGCCATCTCCCGAATTAATTAAGTGATTAATTTAGTTGCTAATCGGGAGATGGTCACCTGAATATAAAAAGCCTGCAACTCTCCAGTTCAGGGTGGGTGATAGAGACGGAGAGCGAGAGAAGGTTTATTTAAAAACGAAACTAAAGCATAGCCTACAGGAACAGTGACAGCGACTGCCCAGCCTGACCTGTATGGTTTATTTATTTTGGATTTTGTGTTCGAGATTTGTTTTTGTTTACACTTTTATTTTGCTCTGTGAGCAAGTGTTCTTTTGTTTAAATAGTTATTTTATTTTTGGATTCATTAAATAAAACGGCGCCCGCGCCACTGCATCCTACCTTTTTGTTTTGTTGTCCCTTCTTCTGCCGTGACGTCAGACCACTCAGCCGTTCCTGCCACAAGGTCCCATACTTGCTGGTGTTGAGTCAACAAATGAATAAATAATGTTTAACCCATTAAGTACCAAATCAAATTTTTCTTTGAAAGAAATCAGAACGCAAGTTGTATTTATATAATTTGATACATTACATTTCCTTAATATTTTATTGCGGTTAACAAAATTAGAATAGGTTATCATAACAATACAGTGAAATAGAAAATTAAAAACAAAAAACCAAGTAGATCCCAGTTAAAAATGCTCAAAAAATGTACAAAGTAGCCTGCCTTAAAATGAAGACAATGGCATTTAATGGGTAAAAAAATAATAATAATTACAGTATGATTAGTATCATTGAAAGTATTTTATCTGTAATAAAGCTCACAAAAAAAACACTTGATTGTCCAGCATACTTTATTAAGAGGTACAAAGAGGTAAATCTTAGATTTGGCGAATTCATCTTCCTTGTGTAGGTCTCCAATCTAGGGTTTGAATGCAACTCAACAATGCAAGGAGGTACCTTTGATTGGATTTATTTATTTAACCAGGAGATTTACCCCTTGAGACCGGGGCCTCATTTACAAGGGAATCCTGTTAAAAAGAAAAACAATACAAGGGAAGCAATGGCAAAGACGTTATTTTCTCTTGGGAAACTTGTTCCTCATATGGGTCATTGTTGTGATCTAGGTTAAACGAGATGTGTAGTCAGTCTAGCATTTGCTTATTTCCCATAGCCATGCAAGGGTCTTTTGGGATGATGTCATTATAAAATGGTTTCATTATTCTGATAGGAAAGTATATTATGTGCTACTATGAAAATGGAACTAATTGAGAACTGCTGTTCATAATGATTTTTATTAGTATCAAAGCCAAATACTACATTCGTACATTGGTTATGCTTTATTCAAGAAATCGCATGCTACCTGGAACCCTTCATTGTACAAATAACTAAAAAGCATGTCCTGATTAAATTTTTACAGAAACTTGATTTTGTTGTTGTTTACATATGGCAAGTTCGTAACATATGTCTGATTTCTGTTGAATTTCTTAGTGATTGGCTTCTAGTCATGTCACTCATTATAGAGACAGCAACCGGTTGGTTAATAAGAAGGAAACAGAAGGTCAGAGGGTCAGAGGGCTGGCTATTTACAGGAAGTCTGTAGCTATCTCCTATTTTGTTTGAAGTTTGAACTTATTGGGGATGCAGTTCAATGGCCTCCTGAAGAACACATATAAATGGATTACCTATTCGGAAGTAATTGAAAGTTTTGGAATTGTAGTCCAGCAGGTAATGCACCTTTTAAGCAGTAGCTGTTCCAATCCATTGTGTTGCCATCACTATGTCTTCAGGGTACTCTGCTATTTTAATGGTATTCTAGTTTGCAATGATCACCCAATGCAATTTGCTAAACTGGAAAATCTCTGCCATGCCTGCCAAGTCATTGACCATAGCCTTCATTTTAAACCCTTGCAAGTGTTGCACTTGGTATACTATGTACTCATTTCAGGCTCCGTTCAGACTGCAGTCCCATATTTGCTGTCGATAAAATGTGTTTGTGTTTTGCATTTTGTAATACAGATAAAAACTCACTGTAAGCCCATAGCCTAAAAACGTGTTATCACAGCCTGCCATGAAAACAGCTCAGTTTGCTGTGCTACCAATTACAGTGAAGGGCTGCAGCTGTGTGTGCTCGTTGTGTGATTCTCTTTAGAGTAATTCACACTTTGATATTTTTAAACACTTCAGAATTTCTTAAGGGGCCTGGGGACTATCTCTGAACTTTCTGCGACTTGTTATGTTTATTAACTATTTCTTCCTACTTCTAAATAAGCATAAATCCCCTTTTGGCCAGTTCACTATATATTATGTTTTCTTGATTAACTGTTTACAACTGTCGATTATTCTGATAAGCTCTCCACCAGTGAGGGTCTTTGGTGTTGATTGGGCTAACTTACCATTCCAAGTGAAACAAGTGAAAAAAAACAGCTGCTTGGGTTTGTGTGGATTGCTGTTCTCCGCAGAGTCTAAGATAAGCACCAATCATCACAAATCCAAGCAGAATTGTGCATTTCCCAAAGTGTACAGGTATGTGCCTTATTACAGTGAGTGACCCCAACCTCTTTAATTGGTGAAAATCAATCCTGTGTGCAATACAGCATGGTCGCTACCAGCATTCCTATTTCTCAACATCTTTCAAATGTTCCAGCCTGCTTCTTGTGGGATGCGTGGCTCAGTGGTACTTGATTTCCCGGTAGCATTTGCTGTGTTGTGTACAGATGCTCTGACAAGTTACTGTTCCACTATCCTATCCCTTTCAAACACTGATCAGTCTTTGCTTGTAACCATTTTACTGCCAGTTAATGAACAGCTAACTGCTCCAGGCCTTATATATAGCATTCAGCTCCTTTGCATAAAATTGCTTTATTTCCTAATAGTTTCTAATCAAGTGGCTACACCCTCTATATACCATTCAAACCGGCAGGCAGCAGACATTAGAAACAAAATTACTGTGTGCTTTGCCTGAGGAGAGAGAAATGCTTGGCTATAGCTTTTGTCCATTGACTTTCATGAGCTGTATGATTTACAAGCAACCTAATCTCAAGGAAAGAAACATTCAACACTTTTGATCAGACTGCATTCCGTCATTCTGTCTGTCTGTCTGTCTGTCTGCCTGTCTGTCTGTCTGAATGTCGATCTGCTGTCTTCGGAAAACATCTATTCATGTCAGGATCAATTTTTAATTTTGTAATGCAAGCATTTATGTTTGAAAATGTCACAACATGAAAAATACTACAGCCATTTGAACAAGTGACACATGGTTGAATACAGAATTAATTATGCTATTAATTCCCAAAAGCCCCAAAGCTCTTCAAGTGATATATCATGGAGCCCAGTGACTCTGGGGGGACGGGAGTGCTGCTTTACCACTGCCTGCCTTTAAAAGCATAAGACTGCCAGTTGTGGCCTGAAAAAAAACAAATACATTATTTTATTGGCAACCAGGTAATGATCCGGTTACTCAACTCTGTACTCTACATGTAAGACAAGATTTGCAATTCCATTCTGTGAACATGTGGTTGGCAGTGCGTAGGTGTAGGGGTGATGCAGGTGCTCCAGATAACGACAAACACAAAGTTCACAGTTCAGGTTATTTTTATTACCTTCGTGATCAGCTTGACTGTTTAAATAATAATGCTGGCTCTACCCAACTATGGGTATTGCCAGCGTATAAACCAAGGGGTTGAAGTCCCAAAATAATAATACAAAACACAGATACACAACACAGATACAGGCACGTCTCCGGACAGTGAGTGCTCTAGGTGCAGGTGCGGTGATTAGACAGTGGTGCTTGTTTGTACACAGGTGCAGTGCAGTCCGGGTTTATCACTGGCTTGAAGCAGCAGCTCCTGGATTTGATTCACAAATTGATCACTTCCTTTCTCGGTCCTAGTGGTAACCACATCAAAATGAACAGATTGCTGGGGCCACTTCCCGTAAATACCCTCTGTCACGCCCTCTTTCGGTGGCGCTGCCAATCACGTCTCCTCCAATCCGTGACTGACACATCACCTACCGCATTAAGGCAATGACTTCTGGTATCGTGGCCCCGCCCCCTTCATGGATGACCGGCTTCCGACTGACCCTGGAATGAACTGCGAAACCATCCATTACGGGGCGTTCTGCTCCGATTATACAGTGCAGTCACAGGTCGGGCGGGAGATTGTGTGACAGTGAGCGAATGAATCCTAATCAACATTCTCACAATGGTAAAAGTTTGGGCTAAACTAAATAATTTTGCAGTAAACATTTTATAAAGAGCTTCTTCATTGGAACTCCAGAAAAGTAAAATATTGTGACATTTTGAGATACACTTTTGACGTATTCAATTTAAAATGAATTTTTTAAATTTACGCATAATAATGCATTGAGCATTGAGACACCATTAAGAGATGGATAGCCAATACACTTTTCACAGGCCTGGGGTGCACAGTACAGTAAGATACACAGCAACAGTCATATTCATAGAATACATTCTGAGTCTGTGTAGAGTTAACAATGCAGGCGAGCCTGACAAGCCCCTGAGGTGTCTGTATGCTAGCGCAATGTGATTAGATCCCTCTGAAAGGAAGCTGGGTAGATAAGTGACGAGCATCACAGATCAAGGGAGCAAATTAAGGACAGAATCATCTCCGAATTGCAATTGGTGGTGAGAAAAAAACTATTGGGAAGCTCAGCACTGAGCTGAACAATCAGACCGCAGCTAAATATGAACTACTGAACTGCAGTGACCAGGGTCATTTCATCCCACTGCAATTCAGTGTAATAGTAGATTAGGGAAATGATAAAACTATTGTACTAATCTACAATGGCAAGACTCTTGTAGCTACCATGCCCTCCTAGTACAGTTCCATTGTATTGCCTTTGTGGAGCCACTGCAGTGCCACTGAAGATCATTTATTAAGAGCAAGCCCAAACCATCATGGATCCTTATGGGCAAGGCAAGTAGGAAGAAAGACTAAGGTTACTAGAACTACCTCTTCCAGTGTTTATGGAACTACTGTATAAGCCAATGTCGTATAGTGCCAGGGATGAATTGTAACTATTTCAAAGCAACTCCACTTAAAGAGTTGTCTCGGACAACAAATAAAAGTTATTAGCAGATAAGATGTCTAGTATAAAGCTAATCACTCAGCCCTTGAGTTTCAAGCTACCGGAATTGTTTTTTCCTAGAAGCCGTTACTTCTCTTGGATTTAGCTGTACCACATACCCCTAATAGTTTGGTTATTTTTCAAGGGGTGACCTAACAGCTTTCATCAAGTAAAACCATTCTGTTTCACAGAAGGAACTTTTTTCACCCCATGCTCCTATGAGCCCAAAGATTGCCTGGTATCTTTCCCATAGAAAAGCGAAGGCAATACATGTCCTGTAGAAATGAAATACATGCTTCTCATAAAGATGAACCGTTTAACAGCCTGTACGTAGTATAAGTTGATGTCATTGAATTATGGATAAAATATGTTTATTTTATGCTTCTTATTAGATATGACGGTTTCTGGTGTTACAGATTGCTTTGTTCAGATAAAAGGCTGATTTAGTTTTCAATGGGGAAAAAATATATTAAAAGCTTATAACTGCTGATATAGCTAATAACTGTGAACTGTAATGTCCCTTGCATAATGATCTTTGATGGCAGTGCTTAATGGCAGTTTATGGTACGAGTCATTGGTAGAACAGTACCATTGTGGTGTCATTTTCATATTCTAAAATACCGGGCTGGTGTCTCAGTCTCATCAACTGTATATAGATGTGCGTCATATGCCCCTGTTTAGATCTATTCAATAGACCTGACTGTGTTTTATAAAACAGGAACTGTTCCATCAAAATGATACCTAATGGTCTCTGCTCAAGTGCTTTCCCCCAAAACTGCTTTTTCAGTTCATGGTTGTTTTCAAGTGGAGCTTGGGTTCCAACAGCTAGAACTACCGTAAGTAAAGTAGACAGTAAATAAGGTCTATTTTCCGATAAAATACTGAAGGATAAGTTATGTAAAAATGTAGTTCAACACCAGCAAATTATATTTTAGAATAAAATGCAACAGGATTGTGGTTCACATGCAGCAAGCGGTATTCTCAGCCTTGTCACACAATCTGCTTTCTCACCCTCACTTTCTCACTCTCTCTCTCACACCGTTCAATCTCATGTGTGTCTCACTATTGGTGGCTTGGCAGACTCATAAATAATGTACCATCCTGATAAACTCCCCTGCACTGTTCAGCTGAGAGAGAGAGAGAGAGAGAGAGAGAGAGAGAGAGAGATAGATAGATAGCAGGATAGTTATTATAGAGTTGTGTTGGCAGTTACACATCTTAGTATCACACTGAGCATTTGATATACATTTTTCACTTTCTCTATATCCATCTATAATAGCTCTCTGTATTATTTTTTTACCAGGTTACTGGGAAAGCCATTGTTCAATGGTGATTAGACAGAGCAGCTTCACTGCGGGTTTGGCCACCTAGGTTTTTTTTTTCTCACGTATAATCTGATTTTATTTGACTTTAGATTTTTTAATCAAATGAAGCTGTTGACAGAATAATCTAATTAAATTTAACAAAATGTGTTTTGCAGAGAAACTGGGTCAGATCAGAAAGCAGGTGTGGAATCTTAACTGAGCTTGCTTGGAAAAGCAATAATGCCACCAAAATGATAAAGTCAAAATGCTGGTTACAGTGTGGCAGTAAAGAACACTGCTGCATCGATAAAACACGAGGATGCTGTTTACAACCAAATGAAAATCCCTATTTGTAATTAACATTACTCAGTAACTTCAAATTAATTATAACTCAATGTAGTTGTAATCCCCTTGGAGCTACAAAGCAATTAAGTACACTGCCTAGCAGCTACTGTACCTCTGCTATACCCCCAAGGCCTCAATGCTTCCCAGACATTCAGACCTAAACATTAGATATAACAATTAGGCCACACTGCCTCACACTCCCTTAGCTCTAACCCTAGGGCCACACTGCCTCACACTCCCTTAGCTCTAACCACTAGGGCCACACAACCTTCCAGCCTCTCAGCATTAACTACTAGGTAATACATTTGGTTCACATTGAACCTTGGATACTAGAGAAGGTTCACCTCTTACCGCTAGGCTACAATGCCCCCATTTGTCCTCAGCAGTAATTTATAACCCACCCTATCTCCAAGTCCGAATATCAGGCCACTCTGCTGACCAATCTCTCAGATTGAACATATAATTCATTGATAATTACTAAATCCTTCTAAAACTTGTTTGAACCGTTTCCCAATTGAGTTTGTTTTCATGGGTCTTAGTCACCTACACAAGGCTCCTGATGTGGGCTTACACAATGGTACGTAACAGGAGTAAAATGTGCCACTGTAGTGCCATTCTACCGTGGGCTGATTATCATACCATCGGGCTGGCCCACAGTCCAGAACCATTGCATTGTCACTGCGGAGGCCACTTTGTGAATTGACATCGAAGATCATTCTGTAAGGCTCTCAAACCTAACAGGGACACTATTTGCAGCCAGAGACAAATCATCACTGACTGGACAGTGTGACAGTGTATGCGCGAGGGGCCTCCCCCTTGACTGCTAGCCTGACTTGGGGTGATATTTCATGCTGTGTAATGATGCCCCACCCCCACTCATTGGCTGGACACCCCTGGCTGTCAGAGGACGTTATTGATTCCTGCAGCAGAGACAGCCCCAAGGCAGCCGATCCATCTCGCGGGTCCCATTGCCAGGCACAGGGCTCCCGTGTCTGCAGCTCACTGCTGCAGTAGTGGAGTCAGTGGGTTCATACCGCAGTAGCGTGTTGCATAGTCAATCTGATCACTAGCACACAAGCCCAATCCATCCTCATTACAGAGCGTGACACATGCCGGCGGCCGACGCAGTTACATCTATCACGAGGAAATAGCTAAGCGGCTCGGCTTCTGTGCTGTGAAGGAGAGAGGGACTGTGTCTCATACATATTACAATGCTGCCTGGCATAGTTAGAGCTCCACTTGTAAGGGTGATTAGAAACCATGCCATTGATCCTACAGGTACGCCCACATGGAATACATAATTCTCTCACAGGATGATTTATTTGCAAACAATTTCCCCAACAGGTATTCCGTTTAAATTAAAAATCAAATCGATACTCATTAGTAGACACACTGATGCCTTAACATTGACCTACAATACATGACTTGAAGTTTTACCTTTAAATATCTAAAAGCTGCAGCTATAGGTTACAAGTCAGTTTCAGCCCGAACCCCAAAAGATCTGTCAGACTTTGACAAGACGGTTATAGGCACAAGGTTGGCAGGTTGCTGATGTGGCAAGGTACAGTTTTAAAAGTGGGCAATTCAGGAGTACCGACTTCAGATTTTTACTTACAGCTTCCCAGAAGGAATTCCATGTGGTAATCATTGGACATTTTTCAACTATACAGCAGCACATGGAATCAGTGTTGTAATAGCTGCCTGGGGAGGTTCTACCAGGGCTGGGTCCACACCTGAGCGATCAGTTGTGCAACTTAATTGCATGCAACCAAGTCGCTTATATGTGGACGTCCCTGCAACCAGTTGCGAGCAGTTGCGCAACCAGTTGCTTGAAGAGTAGAGCCGGTCTCTACTTTCCAAGCAACCTCCTGAGCGACTTCTGTAGACATAGGCGATCACGTGGCAGTTCGCGAACTCTGATTTGTCCTATAATGCTGACTGTACGACTTGCATATCCTTTCATAAAGAAGCTCTAATTTTAAAAATGGCGACGGTAAAATTAAACGGTTTCATCCAACTTTTACGTGGCTTTGTTTTTTCTTTAGGGAATTTGGCATTTAAAATAACAACAGTTGAAAAAATAATAACAGCCAACTCTTCCTCGTTAATTACCGGACACATTATGACCTGACCAAAAAAAGTGTCACCTCAGTTGTCAAAAAAAAAAAAATACCGGGAGCAATTGGGTTGCACAACTGATCGCTCAGGTGTGGACCTGGCTTTAGAGACACTGACCTCAACTTAAATGGACTGTGTCCTTGACATCAAACTGGCCTTGACACTAGCCTCTCGTCCCCTCTGGGTGGTTCAGTTTGTTTAAATCTTTGTAGTTTAGATCCATAATACCTGTTCTGCCTGACGAGTTTAATTATTTCTTACTCTGGCTCGTTCTGACATTTGCACATGAAAATATGAGCTTCCTTCTTTATCAATATTTTATTTTAGGGTTGATGACATTTTTAAATATTAATTTGTAGGCATCTTCAAAGGAGTGGAACCGGCTCCAGCTGCGTGTTCCAGCCATCTGTAAGGCAAATAAATACTCTGCTTTGTATTGCAAACATTGCAGCTGCTTTAGAACAAAATTTCAGCCTCTGTGTCTGAAGAGTTTGGAATTCTACGCTGTGTTCTTGGAACAAAAACAAATATCAACAGAATCTTATTGCCAGTGCACACAAAATCATACACCACAACTCTGACGGGTTACCCATGGTTACTGTAAGCAACCAATGATTCATTTTAAAATGTTAAACATTATATTTCTTTTCAGTATTTTCATTTTCAATAAATTCAATCATTTAAGTGAGGTCTGTTTGTATCCTCAATCAGTGAGGTCTGTTTGCAAGAGAGGTAGAGTATCTGATAGAATGTAGCACTTTGAAAAACATATATATATATATATATTTTTATAAACATGCATTGTTTTCCAGTGCACGTAAGACAGCAGGAATGTTTGCGTATCTGCGGACCATGGTTGAAAACCACTGATGTGAGGGACATTCCTTGTACACCAAAGTATGTGCTACATATTGACTGCATTGTTATGTCCCTGTATGTTGCACTCCCCTGTATGTTACAATGAGCTGCTGCAATTGTCACCTCTTCATTAGTCTTTCAGATACCTTGGAGACAGAGAGAGAGAGAGAGAGAGAGAGAGAGAGAGAGAGAGAAAATGAGAGTGGAAAATGAGATGGAGAGGGATAAAAGATATATATATATATATATATATATATATATATATATATATATATATATATATATTGAGAGAAAATGAAAGGGGTTACAAGGAAGGGTAGAGGCCTGGGGAGGGGGGGGGGCAAAACAGAAAGAGAGAGTGCTGGCCCTGGTGGATGCGTTGACAAGCTGTCCAATTTCCTTCAGTTAATTGGATAACAAAACACCTCGGCAGCTCTCATTTCTTCTGTTGATTGCAGCGAGTCCCAACAAGAAGGGACACAAGTTTGTGTGTAAATGTGCTGTGAACAGCTGATGACATCTGACCCTCCTGGATGTGTGTTTGCTGTGAATGCAGACGGCTTGCTGTTCACTGGATCGCTGTGGTTTCATCCCCTGGGCCAGTGCCCCCACCCCAAAAAATTAACAACCTAAGAGGTACTATCAGGATCGATGTACCCTATTTACCACTGTGCTCCAAAAATAAGACATGGCTTATGAAATGAGTGCAGTCGGAATATGATTTTATACTGCCACTTTCTGTAATGACTTATTCATGTTACCCTTCAACAACATTCATTTCCATAAAGCACGTCACTGTTAAGGTGATATTTTAATAAAGGGGCATTTGCAACACCACTAAGGGGTAGAAGTACTAAGATGAGCCAGTCGCAGGGCAAACATACCATATTACGACAATTCGCAAAGTGCACATTTTGTATGTACTAAGAAAAAATATGTTAATAAAGACAACCGCAATATACTAATTTAAATATTATTTGCGTCATCTTAGCGAGATCTCTAGCGAGAGTTGTGCGACATTTTTTTCAAATAAAATAGTGGGAGTTGAGTTGTGGGTGACTGAAGGATTATGTCTATACATGCAAGGGTGCAAGTATCAAAATAGCATTGTTTTTGTTAAATGTAAACGCCATCTGTACAATGCATTTCTCTGTGTATTTTAAATATAAATCATTGCGCTGAAATAACACTAATGTGTTTTTGGTACAATGCAATGAATACCTAGCACACTTTCTTTTTACTTTGCCCTACTGGTAACACAAAATAAATCATGCTGCTGCATTGTACACATTATTTTAAATTGAAACTAAATGATTTTAGTTTCAAATGATTTTTTTTTTTTAAATTGTAATTTAATTATTATTATTTTTAACTTGGTCTACTTAGTAGCCTAGACGATTAACACACAATAGATCATGGTCCTATACAGATGCTCAGAATGAGCTGGAGGGGTTAGTGTGCAGTCTATTGCTCCCAACACATTGGGGAAACCAGAAATGCCATAAAAATGTGTTTTCAAGGCTTGTAAGTACACCCTGACTTTAGTGAAAATTAGGTCTCAAAAGCGTAAACGAGAAAAAGCGCACCCCTACAATTGCGACTGTTTAAAACATGCTTTTAAAGGTTCTTAACAAATTGATGTAAATGTAAGTGTCGCATTTGCCCGCAGTTTTAGTACATCTCATTACAATATTTTTGATGCCTCATTTGCACTGTCTCCACCCTGTTTTTATGAATTTCTGCAGGAACGCCCAGAATTACATATTAATTTAAGGATAAAGCGCAAATCAGAACTGCGGCTGCAAAGCATTCGTTAAAATGATGCTAACAGCGTTGCGTTTGTTTAGTACATTGCACGCTACACTTCTGATTGGTTTACATCTGGTTTGCAACGATTGCGACAGATGCAACACTTTAGTACATCTACTCCTAAATATGTTAAGTGGAAAATCCGGGCGATTGAAACTAATGCAGGTTGTTGCAGTTTAAAACGATCTTTAGAAAATCTGCATTTAAAGTGGGTTATACCACATTGACCATAGACAACTCATTGATATTGCTTAAAAAAGAGCCTTTTGTACCTTTCAAAGGTTTGACTGCAATTACGGAACCAATGACAGCAGGGTAATGCAGTATGCTTCAATCTACAAGCTAGCATTAGTAATACTATCTCATAAGCTGAAGCAGCAGAGGTCAAATAATTCTACAGGTACAGTCCTAAGTCCACCCAGAAGCTAACTTTAGTTAAATATAGAAGAATTGAAATGTCCACACTAGATATAAAAAGGTGATTTAAGTTACAAAAAAAACAAGCACTATAAATGAACAGTAATAATGTACTTGTCGACGGAAATTGAGGAAGGCTGTTGTGCACTGATGCACTCCATCCACGATATATGCTTATATTATTTCTTACAAGATGAGTTGAGTTTAGTCTGTGGTTTGGATTTGGGTCTCTGTCAGCAGGATGAACTTCAGTAAAGTCTAAAATGTCCAGTAGGTGCATTTAAAATAGTTCATTCCCAGTTTCCCATGAGCTGTAAAAACCTCATCTCAATATAATAAGCGCCTGTAGATCATTTTGTTTCCCAGACTTTATTTTCTCTTTGGCTCAGGTGAAGCCCATTAGTCCTGCCACCTTGGGAGTAGGCCTGACTTCTACCTTTAATTACCAGCAGTGAGGAGAGAAAAGCACCCAGATCGCAAATAAATCTACAAGACAGACAGCCCTTCTAAGAGACTCCTGATTTTCTTATCTTTGCTAACCTATTCGTGTTTCTGAGTCGGGGAAACATTACAGAATCCATCACTTCTTTCATGGCATGAACGTTAAAACATAGGGTAATAAAGACATTTATAACCAGAATGGCTGTAGGGGCTTTTCTAATAACTAAGATGTCACTTTAATCATTGCTCATGGAACTCTCTAAGAAAAGTAGCTTACAGCATTCCACTGCATAATGCACATAGTTACTTATCATAATGCAGTGTATGGTTCGGTAAGGACTGCAACCCAACACACAGTTTAATTTTACAGCTAAATCACTTGTAAGTATATTAAAGTTTATATTAAAATAAGCTAGAGTATAGTACCTGGCTGACAATTTGGATCTACTAATGGCAGCCCTGACATAAGGGCTGCATTTCCCTGTTGAAAGTCAGTTTCAGTCATAATGGACAAGACAGCAGATCTGCCAGACGTCGATAGATTGGTGACAGGAAATGCTCAGTTGGCAGGGGCTTCTGTATCCTAGACTGCACAAAATCCTATGCAGAGAGCCATGGCAGGGGGTTCAAATTGTTTGTCTCTTTCTGAGGTGCGCAGCAAAGTTTGACTCAATATTGTTTTTTCTGACCTCGTGAAACAGCTTATTTAGCCCAGATATAAACAAACAAATCACCACATTAGTGTCTTCATTAATAATGTATGCTGCAAGCTGCCTTAATGGTTTCTTGATGAATTAGGCTGACTGCTCCTCAGAAATATATAATTGGAATCCCGGGTCTATCCCAGCTGTCTCAGGCGAAATTAAACTGCCGCATTACGTTAAACCAGTGCCTGCCTGTCCTTGCTCAGTGCAACACTGCTTTCTCAAAGTGATTTCGAGGTTAAAAACTGTTAGTTATATAAACTTCTCCAACCACAGATCCCAAGTCTCCATCCATCAAACCAGTGCAATACAACAGTGTGATACCATTAGGTTTCCCTAACATTACTGTGCAGTCCTAATATCTTAATTATGGCACAGGGATAAGAATCCTATTGCAAAGCAGTTTGATCCATTGCTGGTTACTTATACACTGGGGCTAATCAAGCTTGAAGTAAAACCTGTAATGGGTGAAACTGTTATGCAATAGGGGGCCGTGTGGTCCAGTGGTTAAAGAAAAGGCCTTGTAACCAGGAGGTCCCCGGTTCAAATCCCACCTCAGCCACTGACTCATTGTGTGTGACCCTGAGCATGTTGCTTTACCACCTTGTGCTCCGTCTTTCGGGTGAGACGTAGTTGTAAGTGACTCTGCAGCTGATGCATAGTTCACACACATCCTAGTCTCTGTAAGTCGCCTTGGATAAAGGCATCTGCTAAATAAAACAAATAAATAACTAATAATAATTACAGTCTATCTGTCTCATAAGACTGTTAATGTGCGTACCTGCAATTTTACCTGCTATTTTTTGGTTCTGTAATTTGAAAGTTTTTTATCAGTTCATGCTTTAATTTCTTAAGAAATAACTAAATGCATTTAAAAGATCTGCAGTCAAAGCAAAAACATTTAGTTGTTGTCTTAACTTAAAACAAGATGTTTTAACAGTGGAAGCTTGCTGGGTGATAGTCCCGTAGTCGTATTACACAGTTTCATGTGCTAATGGGATTTTTCATTGTAGCCCATACAGGTAGTAGAGAAAGTTGAGATACTGCGTGGGAGTATCAGACAGCAGCCTGGGAACACAGAATGGCTTAAACCCATTTAAGGACTCTTGGAGACCAGGCTAGCTGTATAGCTCTGATATTGCTAAGTTCAATTGGGAGTTCCATTACTGCTACTTGGCTTCTTTCACAAACTCTAATAATGTCACTTCATGTTGCTTCTCGAATACAATAGAATTGAATAATATTACCTTTTCAATCTGTATGATCTCCTGAATGTGCCTGTCTCTGTTGTGATTGTATTAATGCACAGCACTATATTTAAGTTGTCCCACTGTGTTTTAACCAATCGCACCAATCAAAGCTCTTGACATACTGTAAGAATGTACAGGTTTATGACTTGTTTCAATGTAGCTGGTATTTTGCTACCATTGCCCGTTAGCACAGAACACTTGCATTGCTTACTTCCTATGAAGTTAATTCCCCAAAGCTAACATGAATTCCATATGCGTTTAAACTGGCAAAAGGTGTTACAGCATTATTTTGGTTGCAAAGCAGTCTGTGATTTGAGGAAACAGCTGGTTGGGGACTGAAAGGAAAGAAAGTTCTAAAGGGGGGAAGGGAGGAGTCTGGAGTCTTTCACTCTCCAGGTGAATTGACATAGGAAGTGTGACAGACTACTAAGTAAAGCAAGCGAGCGCCCTTTTAGTGGAACAAAAAAAACCAAACAAACATGTACTGGTATTGAAAAGCCATACAATATTATATGCATTCAACTTTTTACACTTACAACTTTAAACTCTGTTTCAAAGCTCTTTTCAAAATGGCCAGTGCACTGGAGTTTGAAATCTGTCCTCTAAATCACTGCAGGAAAAGCGATTAAAAAAAAAAAAATAATAACAACAAGAGCTCTGGCTTTTCTGGTCCGTACCACATCATGGATCGTTATTGCTGTGTTATCTGTTTGACAATGTGGGCAATAATCCTTACACTATCAGTGCGCTAGAGCGGACATTTTGAAAAGAGCTTTGAAACAGACTTTAAAGTTCTAAGTGTAAAAAGTTGTCAGGATGTTAACAATGAAAAGAAAAATGACAGGTACGTTATTTAACAATTGTAGCAACATGTGGGCATGTATAATGCTATATTTTTCAGAACCCTGCTACTTACTCTTTAAAATGTTCATCCAAACTGTCAGTTTTCTTGTGATGAGTCACTCTTAAATGTATTTTAAGAAGAACTTGTTTGAACAACTTTACACAGAGAGTACTATGGAACAGGTTACCTAGCCATGTTGTTGAATCATTAGGATCCTTGACAACATTTTGAGATCAACTAGACAAGCGTTGGTGGGACAGATGTGTACATTTTCTTATGTTCTTATGTAAGACACTCCTTGCAAAGCTGAAGATGTGATATCTTGCATGCTGAGGGGAAGCTTTGGGCCTCCATACAGAACCATCAAGGTATCTGCAGTGCCTGACTATTCGCTTCTAATGTCACACAGCACATTCCCCTAGCTGCCATTTCAGAGGGGACAACGAAAACGCTGTCGGGCAGATACCATTTTGCTGCCCCTGTACTGTGCGTCTCTCTTTCAATGATCCCCTGTCAACGCAGCACATTCCACGTAGAGTTCTGTAGAAAATATAATCCGGTTGCTGTCTTTGTGTATTACATTCCCTTTTAATATCATTATTTAAAACAATCAGTCCCGAATTATTCAAAGACACATCATGCATGATTCATTTCACCGGATTCAAAGCAGGATATTCCGTGCTGAGACCACACAACTGTAACCTATTCGTAGCAGGTCCCTGATAAACAGAACTACTGTGCGGATATTAAAGCTGTGCTGCCCAATGTTGAAACATGATATCGGAAGTATTTAAGAAGACTTCGTAACACCATATGGAAAATAAGTCAGTTCTGCAAAATCTCTTTTGTTCTTCCTTATCAGTAAGCTTGAAGATTATAACCCATCAGTTATTCAAAGTCTGTTTAAAGGCATGCATAAAAAATTTCTAAACTGTTGCATATGTAATCCATGAAAACCAACATAATTCTTTATGTCAGTAATTAACAATGTTCCCTGTAATATTCATCAGTGTCAAATAAAGATTTAGACATTGCCATTGTTCTAAGGGAGACAGTTCAGGAGAATATTAAACGGCCCCTGGAGTATGTATCAACATGTTTGCACAGAGAAAATAAATGTTTAATGAAATAAATGGCCATAACATTGACCCTTGTTATGTTTTTCTGGTCATACCCCAGGTGTGATTGTATCTCGTGCATTGTATGGTCGCCTGTATCTGTCACTGTGTTTGTAAAGAGACGTGGCCACATGGGGGGTTAATAGTGTCTTCTCAGGAGTCACAAGCAGCAAGAACATGGTAGTCCTTGGAAGTGGTATTAACCCAGTTAGATGGGAGCCTGGGATAGCTCAGAGGCCTTAAAGGTAATTCAATAATGTTATAATTATTACATGGCGTTCAATATCAGGGAAAACACCTGTCAAAGGACTGCAGTGTTTAGTTTTGTTAGTCACAATTTGACTCTGTGTCATAAATACTGTGTCATAAATAGGAGGCTGTGTGGTCGAGTGGTTAAAGAAACGGGCTTGTAACCAGAAGGTCCCCGGTTCAAATCCCACCTCAACCACTGACTCATTGTGTGACCCTGAGCAAGTCATTTCACCTCCTTGTGCTCCATCTTTCGGGTGAGACGTAATTGTAAGTGACTCTGCAGCTGATGCATAGTTCACACACCCTAGTCTCTGTAAGTCGCCTTGGATAAAGACGTCTGCTAAATAAACAAATAATAAATAATAAATACTGCATTTAAAAAAACAAAAATATAGAGAGAAAAGGCGCTGTCAGCAAACCCAACAAAGCGAAGCAAGCAGACAATAACGCCAGGGATAGACAAGTATCCTCTAAGATAAGCAGAAGACAGAGGATGTGTTTCTGTTGCTTGCTCCCATTGCTTCTATTGTAATTCAGCTCTGCTTGTAAAAAGGTCACACTGCAAAAGCAGCTTAGCGTGCTAATTGAATAAAAGCCTCTTCTCGCCTTTAAAATCCCTTTCTTGTCAATGCCCCTCTGCGTTTCCATTTCAAAGCAGCGCTGTCACCTAGAAAGCCCAACAAATAAAGCTTCAGGTGCTATTTCTAATTGTCACATTTTATAGACACAAAGGCGACGCAGACAGAATACAGAGAATTGTATTATACACATAGGTGTCTGGCAGTCAACCGATGAGCCTTTACTGGAACTGTGCAACACAGCCCTCCACCCACACCCCCTTCACACACACGCACAAATGTACACAGGAAATGTCCACTTTATTAGCAACTGTGGAAAGTAAAGTAGGGACACTGTAAAGCAATGTTATTCAAAGGAACTGAATCGTGATTGTACAGCATACAAGGCCTGGGGGTGATAGCTGTTAAAATGGTTGGTTATTTGAAGTGTCAGCTACCTGAAGTTGTGTTGTTGTTGTTGTTGTTGTTGTTGTTGTTGTTGTTTTGTTGTTTTTATTTGTTGCTGTTGTTTGGGGCACATTTTTATAGAAGGAGCAAAATAAACCCAAACTGTTATTGTTGCCATTCTAAATAGGGGTCTGGGCATGCTACGCAGCTACAATGCAAGTGCATCTGCATTCTAACCTCCCTTGGCTCTGATGTACTGTATTATTACTGCAGATAATCTTCTTTTCATATCTGCTGGATGAAGGGTTTGGCATTGTAGTGGCTCAGCTCAAAGGCTTCACTGTGTGAGATATTTTATCCTGTCAATGGGGTGCTGCATCAAGAGCTTTTGTGTTGGAGTAGGGGTGGGATTAGAAATGAAGGTTTATCCAGGCAGTGTACTCCGCTAGCCATGTCAGGCAAGGTGACTTAATTGTACCATGAGGGAACATACATTTATATAAAGGAGGCTGTGTGGTCCAGTGGTTAAAGAAAAGGGCTTGTAACCAGGAGGTCCCCGGTTGTAAGTGGCACTGCAGCTGATGCATAGTTCACACACCCTAGTCTCTGTAATTCGCCTTGGATAAAGGCGTCTGCTAAATAAACAAATGATAATAATAATAATAATAAAGATATTTGCATTGTTGTAGAGTGCCAGTCTGGCTCCTGGGGTGCGATATATATGACAAATCATATCAGTGTGCGCTGGCTAATGGCTATGCTCATAGATATATTAATAGTCAGTTGGTGGGTGTTTTCAGTGTTATAATGCTTTGCTATAACAATATGTTCATGTTCCTCAGTGTGCCGGGGTCATGGCAAAAGCTGTGTTGGGTGTAGTGATGGCTTGCCGCTGGGAGCGGGTGAGTGCCTGGTGGTTTGATTGCATTTGGACAGTATGATGGATGTATTTAAATGGCAGTTAATGCCCCAGGATCCCACTTGAAATGAGATCTTGGTGAGCTAAGTGAGCTAACCTGAGAAATGAATCTTTAATAAATAAATGAACAACAGTGATAGCGTCCCACGTGAACCCCCAGAGGAATGAATCAATACATTGTGGAACAGGACTGAGACAGTGGATCATTGCGATCTTGGCTTATAAGAAGATGGTATCCTTGGTTTTCATATATCATTATTTAAATGATCCACAATCTCTCTCTCCTTAAGATGGGAGAATAGCTCTACTTACATTGCCCCTGTGGTCACTCATTAGCTTGCTCCCAGCTTCTAAAACTCAGCAAAGCAGTGCTTTTAAGCTAGATTCAAATCGTAAACATCAAGCATATTAGGCGCCCTCATTACCAGAACATTCGTCAATCACATGGCTAGTTTCTCATTTGTCATTCGATAAACAGCTAGAAGGGGCTTTATATCTTACCTCAATCCATTCGTCCCTGTTGTGTGCCAGAGTTCGCCTCCTCCTCCTCCCCAAGGGGGAGGGCAGCTATTCTGCACCCCTACAGTCAGCCTCTCTACTCTCCATCCACCCCTTTTCTTGAAACCTGCTTCCCATTGTCACTGTGAGCCAAACCGGTATGCTCCTGCTTTACCTTACATCATAAGAGGTTATAAAATACATGTAAAAAGAGGATTGCCTTTTTAACCAAATTGAGTATTTGTTATACTGATGACATTAAAGGACACAAATAAGTAACAGTTATCATTTCAAGGTTACAACCTTTTAAAAAGGAAAGTTAAAAAAAAAAAAACAATTTGGGCACCGCTTGTAGTTAGACAGGGTTTTTAATCTAAAGTGAACATTAATTATTGGATTTTATTCAGACTGCTGCCTGAGAGAAAGTCCAATTCAACATTAAATTAACAATATATATTACCGGTAAGTAATAGGCAGCTCCCTCGGTAATCAGATTCCAGACTGCATAATGACGTCTCGTTTCTCAGCGTTTTCTTTGATAAACTGCTAAGTTTGTGGCAGCCTTTTTTTTTTTTGCAGAACAGCTACGTGTTGCTGGAAAGCATAGACACATGGAAATGGTTGCATGTCAGGGTCAGATTGAGCAAAATGTCAAATGTTCATAACGGGCTGATGAAATATTCATGAATGAGTTTTGTTTATTAAAATGTACTGTGCTCTATGACAGGTTAAGGGATTGTGTGTGCACTGCACGTAGGAGGAGGGGGGGGGGGGGGCAGTTACCCCACATTGGTGACTTACTTGGTGTCAGTCAGTCCAACTCACAATCGCTTCTCAGTCATTTGAAGAAACACCTGCAGTTTATAGAACACACTTTTGATTATTATTATTTAGTCATTTATCCAGAGCGACTTACAGAGATTATGGGATGAACTATGCATCAACATCTGCTGCTGCAGAGTCACTTACAATAGGACCTCGTTGGTTTTACATCTCACCTGAAGGACGATGCACAAGGTGGTAAAGCAACATGCTCAGGGTCACACACAATGAGTCAGTGGCTGAGCTGGGATTTGAACCGGGATCCTCCTGGTAGCAAGCCCTTTTTTTTAACCACTGGCCCATCAAGCTTACCTTATTGCATGTTGTTATGTAATTAGTGTTCTGTAATAGATTAAAAATGCATTTGTGGAAAATCAGTTTCACTCACAATGGGCAAGACAACCAACAGATCTAACAGATAGTTCTTGGTTGGTAGTTGCTTCTTTATCCTCGTGACTCATGATTTCACAAGGAAAAGTCACGGCTACCTTAAAAAAAATTCCGAAGATTTGAAGATGTCCTCTATGGATAACCGATAGTTTTGGAACACAAAAGAGCTGCAGACCAGCATCAAATTATATTTTCTATTCAGGGCTGTTGTTACTACCAACTGACATGAAAAATGTAGCATTGGCCAAAAAAGCCAGCCATGAGCCATGAGCTTTATTGATATCTTTTCAGACCAGACTAGCCTTGCCTCCATAGAGGGTCCCAGGTTTCCTTAAACTTCCCTTGAGGTGACAATCATCGAGGAATGGTCATTATGAGGGAGCCAATCACATAAGCTGCCGTGCATCAGCCAAAGTCTGAGTTCCTACCAGCACCCAGCTCCCCCCCGCCACTCCTCCTCCTTCCTCTCTCCCCACCCCCTCCTTAGCAGGCACCACTGTCGGTAACAGCAGCCTGGCTCCCTCTCTCCTAATTAATATCTCTCAAGCACAGAGCTGGAGGCAGCAGGTGCTTTAGTAAGGATGCTCTGAAGGGGACGCCTGCCTGTTGGATAGAGAGCCACAGAGCAGGGAGGGAAACAGGCTGAGAAAGAGAGAGGGAGAGAGAAAGCCTATTTCTGCGATCACAAACACACACACACACACACACACACACACACACATACATGTATACTGAGTATCTCCATCTCATAAACTCATCCCCTCTCATCTCAGTCTCTCTCCATTTCACATACACCCATACTTATCGGCTGTCTATCACACTCCCTGTCACACTCACACCACTCGCAAATACACACGCGCACTCACTTTCTCCATCTGTTACACAGGCACAAGCTCGGTCCACAGTACACATACACCCAAACTCATACACTCCTGTGTCTCACACACACACACACACTGTGGCTTCAGCTATTTCTTAAGCACCGGCATCTCTCACATCCACAGCTGTGGATAGAAGATTTAAACCCGAAGCCAGCTAAAAGGAAAAGGACCAAAAAGCAAGTCGATGGAGCACAGTCACATCTTCGACAGTGTCTTCGACAACAGCACAGAGCTGTCCCGCGACTGTGCTCTAGGTTTCCTGCCTGTCATCTATTACAGCGCCCTACTCTGCCTTGGACTGCCAGGTAAGATTCCTAGCCAACTGTGTCGGGGGGAAGTAGTGGCACAACCGTATAGCCTTTTAATAACTTCACTCTTGTATTAATTGTAATAAATGAATACAATTTGATGCAAAAAGTTAGTAAATATATATTAAGCTATTTATAAACTAACAAAAAATGTATACTAGAAAAAAAAATCATTTTAATGACACGATTGACTTTTGAATCCTGAAGAAGGGATCTGATTTCTGCTGAATATTTAACATAGGTTAATATATATTATACAAAATGAGCAGCATTTAGTTACTAAGCTAGTTGTTAAAAAAAATAGTCATACTACTCTATGTGTGTCTTGCTTTACAGCCTTTTACTCTTTCTAAATGCAGATTACAGGGTGTGGAGTAGGAGGTACATTCTTGAAGCATATTGAATAGATCTCTGTGACCTCTTGATACACACATTTCTTGTGATTTAAGGTTAGGATTAAGGTTTATGTGTACATACTGTACTATCTGAAGCACCACATGCCCAGTACATACTGGTAATCCTATGCATTTCCATGCTACCCTGTCAGTATATGTTATTATTATTACTTTATTTCTTAGCAGATGCCCTTATCCAGGGCGACTTACAATTGTTACAAGTTATCACATTATTTTTGCATACAATTACATTATTTTTTACATACAATTACCCATTTATACATTTAGGTTTATTTTCCTGGAGCAATCTAGGTAAAGTACCTTGCTCAAGGGTACTGCAGCAGTGTCCCCCACCTGGGATTGAACCCACGACCCTCTGGTCAAGAGTCCAGAGCCCTAACCACTACTCCACACTGCTGCCCTGGAACGCTGAGCAATGTTAGTCCCAAATCCATTGTTTTGCCTTTAGTGGCAATGCTGTGGTTTGCTAATGCTGCTGCTAACTTCTTGGGTAATACACTGGTATTATAATGCTATTCAAACCCAGCAACTGAAATAAATTATCTCCTGCTGTCTAGCCTGGACAGAGCAACACATTAGACTGTCCAGACTAAATCTGGAGGAGAGGCAACACTAATTGAGATAATCAACATACCTGAATTCAGGAACCTGTTAAAGTTCATCTCAGGTCATTTCCAATTGCTATCTGTCCAACGATATTATTATTATTAATTTTTTAGCGGACGCCCTTATCCAGGGCGACTTACAATTGTTACAAGTTATCACATTATTTTTTAAATACAAGTACCCATTTATACAGTTGGGTTTTTACTGGAGCAATCTAGGTAAAGTACCTTGCTCAAGGGTACAGCAGCAGTGTCCCTCAGCTGGGATTGAACCCACGACCCTCCGGTCAAGAGTCCAGAGCCCTAACCACTACTCCACACTGCTATGATGGCATTGTAAATTAAATACAAGTGGGCTTTTCTGCAGTAACAAGGAGAAAACTTAACATTCAGCCTGCACTGCAAGTGATTGGAGTACAAGCAAGGATAGCCTTGGTTGTCTTGTTATTGACGCTCAGAGTACTGTATTCAGCAGTGCAGAAAGAATCTTAATGAACACACACACTGTTCTACTCTAGAGAGAGAGAGAGATTTATTTTAAGTTTACATTTGGGGGAAAAAAAACATGAATGTAGAATTGAGGGGTCAGACCCAAACAGAATGCAATTTACATGTTCTGGCGTTTTTTATCTGCATTAAATGTCAAAGCACTTCACAAACAACCGAATCATCGAGCAACCGCTGGAGTGCAGGTAACTGTGATGTCTCTGAACCATCTAGTTTGAAAGCAGTAAACTTTTTTTTGATAGATTGCAGAATACTGTAGAACTGGGACCTCAGAGGCAGTGTGATCTAATGGTGGAGAGTAGTTGGAGAGGGAGGTTGATGTCATTTTTAGAGCTGACCTAGTTTTTAGAGCAGAAGGACTTGGAGGCAGTGTTGTCTTTTAGCTAGAATGGAGAGATATACTTTTCTCCATGCTGTTTGGCCTAGTGGTTAGAGCCATGAGAGATTAGGAGAGAAGCAATGTGGCTTAGCGGTTATAGTGGAGAGACAGAGAGAGAGGCTGTGTGACCCATGGGTTAGAATTGAAGGACTAAGAGAGTGTGGTCTAGTGATTGGAGTGAGAGGCAAGTTGGTTTCAGGGGCGAGGCAGAACACAGAGGAATATTCTCTCCATAACCCTGGCATCTGACAAAGTTCCCCAGACGAGGGATCAGTGTAATTAATTCTGCTTAATAATATTCATTTTAAATGTGCTAATAGTATGTACCATATATACAGCGTGATTGTATGATAACAAATTGCCCAATTTCTATGGCTAGGTGGCGGTCCCCTTATAAGGGTGCCTGATGTCAAGGGGGACCCTGAGCCAGGAAAGTTTGAGAATCCCTTGACCTAGTATGTAGATCTCTGAGTCACTAGCAAGACAGCCTTTACCACAGAATATTAGCAAACTCCCTCTATCCTTTCCAAAAAATAGGGCAACGGCAGAGAAACTAAGACATCACACAGATACATACTTAAACCATGCAGCTGGTGCAGAAAGCTGTCAGTACCAGATGACGGTGCTAGGAAGCGATCCCTGCTGATCCCCTCTCGGAATGCTTAAATCTTTAGCACCCCAGGGAGAGCAGCTATATCCCATCCCTGGCAGAAGGGTTGCAGCTGGAACTCGAGTTCCTTTCAGCTCAAAATGCTGCATTTCCACAAGGCATGCAACTGTTGCTGTCTTACAAGCTAGTACAGCCTTTACATAAAAGTAAAACAAATTATCTTTTGGATAACATTAGACAACCAGTGTATTAATCTAATACCTTGGAGGTAAACTCTTCGGCTAATTCCTTTATTTCTCTAATCATCTAATACGTTTACCTGAAAAGTTTGTCACTGAACCTAACTAGAGATTTATCTGATATAAAACCATGTTCTTTTTTTTCATGGATTATTAGCATGGTCAGACCTGTTGTGGCCATCTAACTATTGGAAAACCATTACCAGACCATGCTTGTTATAGGGCACCACTTCCAAACCATGTTACATATACAGCTTATTGTTGTACCATGACTAACCCTGAAACAGTCAAGGTTCAGCAATGGAACTAGAGTTTCCCGATTGTAAGGATAGTTTCACCTCAGAGTTTATGACTAAGAGTGCTATTGTAATCAACAGCCCTTTGAATTGTGGTACTAGTTTATCCATGGGAAAAGCTCTCAAAAGTCAAAGACTAAGACACTGCAAACATAAAAAATAGCTGGGTCTATGAAATGAGGAAAAACATGCTCCTCGATTTAACTTTCTAGCACTTCAGGTTGACATGGTTTGAGATTTTTGATTTTTAAAAACTGTTAAAATTGATCATAGAGCGAGTTCCATGCTTGCCACCATCTTTACATCATTTCAGCCTCAGTTATGTACACATTAAAATCGGATTGTTTGCTGCCACGGCACATGAAACTAATTGGCTGAGTGGTCAATTGATTTCTGATATAGAGAGCATGTGAGAGGTCATTTTTGGCAGTAGCTTACCATGATAAACTATTCCAGGGGTAAGCAATGCAGTTTTGAAAAGTTCCTGCTGATCTGAGGTCAGGTTGAGAAATCGCTGTGTTCGACGTGGTCTGTCTACCGTTCATGACCCAGGTGACAGACTAGGGTTAGGGTTAGGGTTAGGGATAGGGTTAGGGTTAGGGTTAGGTCTGGGTGCCACTGCACGGTTGAGTGATGGGATTGGAAACGCAAGGACACGTATCTGGCCGGCTGTGACCGATGGCAGCGGAGCCTTCAGATCGCAGAATACCTGCCAGCTTCGTTTTTCGCCTATATCCTCATATGCCACACAAGCTGGCTTTCTGCTTCACACAGAGAGCACACCTGGGGCAGCTAATGCACAAACAGTCAAAAGGATCAAATCTGTTGAAGCAATTTTGCTCCCCGCCACAGACTGTGAGACTGTTCCTCTGAGTGAATGATGCAGACTAGCTATATTGGCATGTCAGCATGCAGTCCTGTTTATAAAAATGGCATTAGCATAATCAGCAAGGAGTTTGAATTTCATTACCAGAGTGCGGATCTCAATCTATACCGACAGATGACTGACACCGCCTCGGGAACCAAATTTCATAAAATGAATTACAACAATTTTCGGAGCGTAACTGCCTGAAAAAAAAAATATATCTCCATAGAGTTTTTGCATGATGCTTGTGACCATCAAAACATAGCTGAAAGTTTCATTTGTTTTGGGGTTTTGTTACTTTCTGTGATAATCATTTTCAACTCGTTATTAAGCATCAAGTTTTTAAATTGCATTTACAATGACTGTTGGTACCCAAAATGAAATGTTCTTTTTCTAGAATTTTGATGACATCATACCATCATCGTACTGTACTTTTCTAGATTTTTGATGACATCGTACCATCATCGTACTGTACTTTTCTAGATTTTTGATGACATCGTACCATCATCGTACTGTACTTTTCTAGATTTTTGGTAATGTGTGTTCCAAGCTAGAACGCTCCAGCTACAGCTGTCGTAAACCCGGATGGCTACAATTATTGTAAATGAGTAAAATTTTGAACATGTCTGTAATTTCATTCTAAAATCTTACAAAGTCATTGTAAACACTCATGTAATGCTCATTTAATTATTGGTAGGTTCTTATGATGTGTGATATCTGAAATATTAGCATAGCCCCACCTTAGGAGGCTGTGTGGTCCAGTGGTTAAAGACACTGGGGCTAATCAAGCTTGTAGTAAAACTTGTAATGGGTGAAACTGTTATGCAATAGGGGGCCATGTGGTCCAGTGTTTAAAGAAAAGGCCTTGTAACCAGGAGGTCCCCGGTTCAAATCCCACCTCAGCCACTGACTCATTGTGTGACCCTGAACAAGTCACTTAACCTCCTTGTGCTCCGTCTTTCGGGTGAGGCGTAGTTGTAAGTGACTCTGATGCATAGTTCACACACATCCTAGTCTCTGTAAGTTGCCTTGGATAAAGGCGTCTGCTAAATAAAACAAATAAATAACTAATAATAATTACACCTACTGTCTATCTGCCTCATAATTCAGTCTAATTTAGTACCATTAGCAGGGATGGAAATAAGGCTCCTAATGCAGTGCAGTTTTCTAATCCTGGTTTCACAAAAAATGTTGTGAGATACATGAGCTTGTTACCTATACACTGGCTAACAAGCTTGTAGTAAAATCTGGAATGGGTGAAAGTGCTATGCCATATACCTGATTGATATACCATTAGAATCATTAGCTGGGAGAACCATCAACAGACCATGGCATTGCCAGCAATGCCAGCACAATTTGGAACAAAAATAAGAACATGTGATACTGTACTATACAATGGTTATGCTTTGGCCTTCAATACAGAACCATTGTAGTGCCAATATGTTTTTCTTTACTGGATTTGACCATGAAGGGTTTTTTTTCTCCTGAATTGGGATTAACCAGGATTAGTACCCCTGCTATTCTTTGAAAGAGTGCCATTCTCCTGCACATAGAGCAGACAGGACCTCAATAGCTGATTTGAAGGGTAACACTTCCTACAGCACATCTCCTCCTATACTCACAACTTGCTGGAGTTCAGGCTGAGCCCACTTCCTGCAGCCCTGGAATTTCCTTGTGTGTGTGTCTCTGTGTGACTGCGTGAGTGATGGCAGGGGTCAACCCAGGGAAGTGGTTCGGTTGTTTGAACACAAACAGCAGGTGCTACTTAATTTGTCCTCATAATTTCACCGACTGCCCCCTGAGTAGACCCCAAAGACAAACTGAAAGAATAAATGCCACAGCAACAAGTGAAACCATCGGGAATAATATATATATAGAGCACAGCTGGCATTGTTTTTCACCAGAGGGGGTCAGCCCCTTCACAGAATGTCAACACATGAAAGGCTGGTTCTTACCTTTTATCTATTTCAGACAGCGTTTGTGTGCGTTTTGCATGCATTTTGTTGTAGTCAAGCAGACAAATGTTTTGGCTTATAAAATCTTACTCATAATGTGTTATGAATTCACAATGACCATGAACATATTATGATGTGTTTTTCTTAACATGTGTTTAGTTATAAAATCTTCTCTGTAGATTGGCCATGGTTTACAGCAGGTAATGGAGTTATTTTTTTGCATTCCAAAACACACAATACTGTCTGGGTATCAGCCTGACCTGGCCCAGCACACTTTATTTAACACATCTTTCACAGCAGATGTCTAACCTCAGTACCCTAGAGACGCCCCGGCAAGACCTGCCAGGGAAAATGATCTTGTGATGACAACACTAAGAAAGCAAGCATTGCAATCTCACAGGCTCTTTGTGATGTGGTAGGCACTCAGGCACAGGCACTCACACAATAGTCCTGTATGATACAATGCATCTTTTATTTTGTAGAGTGCATTCAAACTGAATGGAGGAGCTCAAGGTGCAAGAATATAGTCAACCAAAAACAAACAATGCAGGAAATGTCATCTAAACACCATTGCTATTTAAATCTGTGTGCCTCAAGGTAACTTCGACACTGTTTATGTAGTGCCATGTCTCCAACTGAAACAGGTTGAACCGTATTTAAATGATATTTTGGAATATTACAAGCGCCCTGTGTATAACATGCATCCTGTTTTTAACTTGCACCTTTTGTAATCTACCCTATTGAAAACCCTATAGTATACTATGTGACTGTGTGAGTGATGACATGATATACTACTACCCATGGCTACTGTGCACCTCTTACAACATATAACATGCAACCCTTATATCACACACTCCAAATATTTGTAATTATGTGTTATATTCTGAAAATGGCAGTATTATTCATATTAGTTATAGTTATTATTTCATATGCACTGTCACAAATTACATGTTTTATCTTGTTCCTTACCTTAATGCTAAATAGCTTGTTGTATTCTATTGATGTGGATTGCAATAGTGAAACAAGGAACCGTTACCCATGTATAAATGCAGGTGCCCTGCTTTTCCAACTTGACAAACTGGTATCAGTGATAGTCACCATCTTCCCCATCCCCAAATATTCCCCATACTGAGTCTAAAGGAAAATGTAATCAGGATCTGTGAATACTTGAAGATATATCACAGCTTTGTTAGATGAACATTTTGAAAAGTAATTTTTCTGGGTAATAAGCTGTCTCCACACAAAGATTAATGGATACATAAGGAGAGTGTAAATTAAGGGGCTGGGTGCTAATAGCCTTTGAGTTAGTCTGAAGCAGTGCTGTGCAAGTTTATTATCCAACTCAATAACTTTGGAAATTACCAAATAAAAAAACTTGTCAGCAATTAAAAACAAAAGGAGAGGTTGAAGGACATTCCGCAGTAACACTTGCCTTTCAGGAGCAGCCTAATCACTCCCAATTATCTGAGCGCATCCACAATAAAAGTACATCAATAACTCCTGAATACCAGACTAATGTCGTTACACAGTGAAAACGTTTTCTTTCTAACATCTACATACATTGGCGTTAATATTATTTAGCATATAAGGATACAAATACAGCAGGCTGCAACCCAAGCAACCATGAAAACCACTTACAAAATAATATATAGGATACTTCATAAACATCCCTGAAGTCCTGTAGTTATTCAACTAATGAGGGGCTTGTTGTTATTTGGCCATCCTAATAAACTCAGCTCTTCTGTAATGTTCATGGAGTATTGTGTTTATATACCCAGCAGAAGAAAAAGTATATTTCAATCTTTCTGTTCCTCTCTGCAGCCAACATCCTGACAGTCATCATCCTCTCCCAGCTGGTGTCACGGCGGCAGAAGTCCTCCTACAACTACCTGCTGGCCCTGGCGGCCGCGGACATCCTGGTGCTCTTCCTCATTGTCTTCGTCGACTTCCTCCTGGAGGACTTTGTGCTGAGACGCCCCCTGCCGCCCACCCTGGATAAGGTCATGCAGATACTGGAGTTTTCCTCCATCCACACCTCCATCTGGATCACTGTTCCCCTCACAATAGACCGCTACATTGCCGTGTGCCATCCACTCAAATACCATACCGTCTCGTACCCGGCCCGTACACGCAAGGTCATTGTCACTGTCTACTTCACCTGTCTGCTCACCAGTGTCCCTTACTTCTGGTGGCCTGACTTGTGGCAGGAGAAATACAACAGTACCTCTGTGCACCAGATCCTCGTGTGGGCTCACTGCGTGACCGTCTACCTGGTGCCCTGCTCCATCTTCTTCGTGCTGAACTCCATCATCATCCACAAGCTCCAGCGCCGCCGGAGCTGCTTCCGCCTGAGAGGGTACTCCACGGGCAAGACCACGGCCATCCTCCTCACCATCACCACCATCTTCGCCATCCTGTGGGCCCCCCGGGTGGTCATGATCCTCTATCACCTCTATGTGTCGCCCATCGGTAATCCCCGCCTGGTGCACCTGGTCACGGATGTGGCCAACATGCTGGCCCTGCTCAACACTGGCATCAACTTCTTCCTCTACTGCTTCATCAGCAAGCGTTTCCGGGGCATGGCGGCCGCCATGCTGAGGGCCTTCTTCCGTTGCCAGAAGCAGCCCAACCAATTCTATACCAACCACAACTTCTCCATCACCAGCAGCCCATGGATCTCCCCTGCCAACTCCCACTGCATCAAGATGCTGGTGTACCAGTACGATAAGAACGGCAAGCCAGTGCGCATCTCCTCGTGAAGAGAGGGGGCTCCCCCTGCACACTCCCCCAGACCTCCGTGGAGGATAGAAAATAGTTCCTTTAGTTTGTAAAGGCACAAGAGTCAGCCCTGCCTTAGCCATCAGGTGTTGCTAGAGGCTGGTGGTGTTTTACGTTGAGGAAGAATGGAATATAATGGTACAGATTTAGATGTGACTATTTATTCTGGACAGCTTTACGTAAATTAGATTTCTATGATCTTTTGTCCCAGTTAACAAAAAAATCAAATCCTTTCCGACAAGAGCACAGGGCCTGTTGCAGTTCATCTAACAATTGTAAAACATCTCAGTGAAACATGGTTGTGAGAGTTGTCTCTTTTTGCTCTCCTTAAAGATGTTTAGATGCCTGGTCATCGTCAAGCCATGAAACAGCGAGACACCTCCTTCTTATGGTGCAGACAGGATTGTTCCTTTTATATGACAGGTTTTATGTGCCGGATTTGTTCTTTGGATGTGTGGGTTTCCACCACACTGTGCTCCCAGTATCAGTTCAGTGAGATTCACGCCTCATTGAGGTGGATAATACAGTAGTCTATTCACAGAGACTCAGGCCAGGGAAACTTGGAGCTACATTACACTTTCAATTCAGAATTACAACCTTGTAATAAATGCAAGGACACCGTGAAAATCATTACCCACACCCTGAAGTTGGCTAAATTATTTATTACATCTACACAACTATATTTCATAGATGTTGTTATTGAATTGACATAAACTTGATTATCTTCAAAATCACAGAACTACATATTAAGCATGTGTAGAAAATATGGAAACTATGGTATGTAATCCATAGTAATACACAACTACAGCAACCTTATTAACGCTTTAAAAATAATGGCTGCAGCTTTAAACATATACTGCCATTCATATTTGTGATTTGTATTGTAGTAATCTTTTGTCTGGGTTATTTTTGACTGGATCATTGACCAAGGTCTTTGTTTAGGGAGTTATCTTCCATACAGATGTTGGTATTTACATGTAGTTCACACACAGATGTTTGTTTGATTTATTGCTGGGACCTAGAGTGCAATAAGGCCCCAAAATATTGTATGGTGTATTAAGATTTATAATACAAATCCCAACATTTATTTTAATGGATACAGAGACTGAGGAGGATATATTGCATTGTACATTTCTTCATGCTAATAGCAATCCACAATGTATTTATTTCTTTATTTCTTAATTTTGTATTTAACAAGGAGGTTCAAGCTTAAAACAAATATTTATTTTAATAAATATGAAAACATTATTTAGGAGGACATTTAACAGATCGGAAGTTGAACTTGTACACGTGAGCCTTGGGGGCTGTATCTTCAAAGAGTTCACGGCAGTTTTTAATTAACTCCTATTTGTTTGGTTGTATTTTTTAAAAATCTCCTTTATAAAAACAGGAGTTAAGTAAAGACGGGTAAAAACTTTCAAAATATAGCCATATGTGTTTGTTTTAATGTTGTTTAAAAAAAAGATATATATTATGTTTTATTTTAGAATTTTAGACAGTAATTATACAAAAGTAAACAGGAAGTAGCAGGAAGTAGCATTTGTTATTTGGACTACAGATAAGTGGGATGGAACTTATTTGGTTTCAAACATTTAAGGCTTATAAAATGCGTCTAATTTCCAGATAAGGTGACACACCCTCAGTATCAACCTTCATTAGTTTGTAAAATCAACATATGCAGTCCCTGTGGTAATAATTAGTACACAATAACGAAGAGCATGATTGCGTTGGATCTCTGTTACGTTAAAGGAAAGGGAGTAGTGATGACTCCAGGGAAACACGGGATACATAGTTCTTTTGTTCCACTTACAACTGGGGTGATTTGATGACTAAAACTGTCTTCCTTTTCCGTAGCACCTGATTTCTCAAGGGATTCGAAATGCTTCGTACAGTAAGTGAAAACACTGGGACATCACCAGAAGACGCTAGAACCTTTTAACCTCATCAGTGCCACAGGCTGCTTTCTAATTGACTATTAATTACTTACTCTCAGATATTAAGAATATAGAAGGGAGATAAAGCAATACCTGTCGACTCGTCACTACAGCTTCTAAACACAGTTAAACTGTTTGCACTGTTAAAGGTGTTCTAGTTATTTTCCTAGTTATTTTCTTTTTTTTTTAAAAATATTTTCAGGGTAAATTACCAGTATCTTGACATGTTTCAAAGAAAAATACTTAAGAAGTTTGTCAAAAGGTTTGCTCACCTCAACTTGAAGGCAATTCTTAAAGCAAACTTGTCTAATATAAAAAAACAGTTTATCAAATACTAAAATAGTGAGCTATCAGTTGATCAATTACTCATCTTCATCTTCAAAATGTAATTAATGTATGGAAGAAAGCATTGCCAAATGATTTTCACCTCAGACTTGTTTGTCTGTTATGCTATTTAGATTAGCACACAAATTCCACACTTCATTAACTTTCAAAGGAGGACCAGACCTCACCATGGCAACCGCAAACTGGTGTGGCTGACGAGCATCTACGTTGCCATAGAAACCTCTCCAAAGTCAAGGCGTGACAATGAGAAAGGATAGGGGCCTTTCTGCCCATAATGACGTCATCAGATAAAGTCTTCAAAAAAAAAAAAGTGTTTGTTTGTTTAAATCTCTTTCTCAGCTTTTTCGAAAATATTTTCCACACCATTCCTGGTCCTGTACCCACAACTTAATCTGCACGTATGCGAACTCTTTGAACAATAGCCACTGTCAAGAGCTGTCAATGACAATGAGAAGTCATTAACACCAGGCCCATAGGCAGTAAACACACACACACACACATAGCAGATCAAACTTGCACAACACATGTTTTATGATCACGTCTTCAAAGTTTATGACTGAGTGGTTTTTAAAGGTGGCCTATCTAATTTGAATCTCAGACTGAGGGGATCAGACAGACATAGATATTACACAGACTGTCTGAATTGGGAACTTCAGTTAAGATGTTTTCTATAAAGTTTCAGTGTTTCAGTTTTATAAGTATGTATGGATCTCACTGCTTGGGGACAGGGCTGGATTTGTACCTGTTCAAATAGGCCATCTCAAGGGACATGGTGCAATATGAATTTAAATGTCATTGAAGGAAAATGTAAAGCACATGTAGGTACAGAATGTGTGCCAGCAGCTGTAATATATCAAATAAGTGATATCTTATATCATTAGCATTATATGAATGACTGAATTTATTTATTTAATTGTTTATTTATGCTGGAAGTCTTTAAAAGCATAAATGGTACAGATAAAGTTAACCCAAGACACGACTTCAAATTTAGCACAGAGAGACGAGCAAGAGGGCATAAGTGGAAGCTGAGTAAAAGTACATTTAGAACAGAAGGTAGGAAGCACTTTTTTATAAATGAATGGAAAGTGAGTAGGATCTAAAGCACTGGGATAATTTAAAAAAATAAAAGGTGAGGCTGGTGTGCTAACAAGGGATGAGCCTTGATGGGCCGAATGGCCTTTTCTCATTCCCAAACTTTTCTAATGTTCTTATGTAATAACACTGGTGCTAGTAACACTTACCCTCCACTTCTCTATTATTAGTATATTAGGTTTCTCTGGCCTGTAAGATGATTCTCTGCTACAAGATAAACTGTGAGAGACAGGAATAGACTGTTCTACCTGTCGCATGATCTCACTGAACACTACGACCACGTCTTTAAAAATCTTGTTCAGATATGTCAATGTTTTTTTATTAAGTGCAATATAGATTTTGTGAAAGGGTTTAATAATTCCCTTTAATTGTTATAACGTATTGTCCTGATATGTGATATTTATAAAGCCTTAGTTTAGGGACCCATTATAAGTGGTTATCTATAAACATGTTATTAATTAACAGTATTAGATTATGATGAAAAATAATACATAATAATAACACAAAATGAATATAAAAAAGATTTGCTTTTATTATAGGAATGGTATAATATGTGGTTCATATATATATATATATATATATATATATATATATATATATATATATATATATATATATATATATATATATATAGAAACACTTATAACAGATTCCTGAACTAAAGTGTTAACTACATATCTATGGAAATCTTAATATACTGTACCACTTGATATTATAGATAGGGATCTGCCTTTTTTTCTTAGCCTGATCACTACAAAGTGTGAACGGTACCTCTTGGAGATTATCTTAGACTGTTCTGTCATTGTTTTTGATAGGTGCTGTACTTTATCTTAGAGACCTGTAGGCTAAATACAGTTCCCACCTTTGTAACAATGCTTCAAACCATCGCCATGTGAGGTTCAATTCATGAATGCAGCCAATTGAAATACAACAGGACTGTTCTGGAAGTGCTATGAGGAATGCCTGATAAACTGATTTGGATTGTATTTTTTTTGTGCCCACAGAACCTCACTGCCACATGCAGTGGTGAGAATTCTAAACACCTGCTGTAATACTGTTAATAGGCCACAGGCTGCCAGGATAGCACTGGGTTATATCTGGCTTGACAATGTTATAAATGGTTCCTTATAAATTGTACTTAGCCATTCCTCAGTGATTACCACCTGTAATGGAAAGTTGTGGGTTGACATTTTCAATAAAGTCCTCACTTTTATTTTTAAACTGTTCTCATGATACTAAGTTGTGCAGTCTTGGATACGAAAGCACCTACCTACTGAGCACCAACTCATAAAAAAAAAAAAATGCAGTGGTTGTTAATTGGTGTCCCTGGGGAAATGCTGTGTGAAGCCAGTGGTGGAAGGCCTCCTCTCCTCTCTACAACTTACTGTAGTCCAGGAGTCCTTTCATTGTCTGGTGTCTCCACCATCCAAGCTTCATTTCTCTTCAGGTGTCTCCACAGCAGAAGTACCTTTCTTACTGTGTGTACACAAAGTCACACAAGGTTGTTTTTTTTTTTTATTAAATGCTACATTTTATCTCACATCTAACCTAGTAAGGGCTTCTCTGAGCTTCATAGGGCTTTACACTGGAAAGGAGCTCAGAATGAAACAGTGTTCTGGAGATATTCAGAAATGATGTTCCCAACCCTGTAGGGCTCCTGAAAGCACTGGAGCTGTTTATTTTTTAATGGAGAATATCGTTCCTTACATAAACATACAGATCCTTTAGCCAAGACAAATTGTTGTATAAATATTTGCTCAGAACAAAAAATGTTATGTTATTATTTATTTCTTAGCAGACTTCCAGCACATGTTGCCCTTTGATAGCGCAGAACAACTTTAAATAATAAAAAAAAATGTATTCTAAAGATAATGGGTCCAGAGCTTTAACTCTTGAGCTTATTTCTTAATAATTATTAGCATGTATTTTTTTTCCCAGTGAGCCAAAAAGAAAAAACACAGACATTGAATTAAGAGGTTTAGAATTGTATGTTTTTCTCCTTTTACAAAAAGGTGCTAGCAACAATTTGAAGCAAGAAGCTGTTTTGATGAATTAAATAAGATTTCATATTCAGGATATGTTCATCGTCTGTTGTTGTTATTGTTGTTGCTGTTTTTTTAATACGGTTTTTAAGTTTCTCGAATACTGAACTTAATTTAATTCATAAAAAGAAAAGATTAAAACAATTTTAAAAAATACAAATTCTAATGAAAGCTTTCTGATTATAGTCCAACAATTCAAATCTAAGCAAAAAAAGTATATATATATATATATATATATATATATATATATATATATATATATATATATATATATATATAGATAGATATAGATATAGATATAGATATATATAGCTATAGATATATCTATAAGCTGAGGGCTGTCTATGTAGAAGTCTTTTTGTATTGCTGATGTTTTACAAAGTTTCTACTTTAGCTGTATCGATCTAAATTTGTAATAAAGGGCATTTTCAAAACAGTGTCTGAAGAGTCTTTATTCATATTACATTCCTTATGGGTTGGCATTTCTGGATTTGTCTTAGAATCAAAAGGCATTTTAAAAGCCTTTATTTCGCAAGGTGAAGCAAGTTTGAGGTTGCTAAGCAGGTTTTATGGTATTTTTAAAATAAGGGTTAAAAAATGCTGTCAAAATAAATAGCCGTTTTCTTCAGTAGTCTTGTGACTATTATAAACTGATGACTGTTTTCTAAAATAAGATATTTTTTAAGTCTCATGACTGTGCCTGCTGGCATAGTGTCAGGCTGTTGATAGTACCCTTTTCCCTTATCTTTAATTAACGCTAAATTCTAACATTTTTCCTGTGAACACACTAAAAATATTAAAAACGCTGTATTTCTACAGCTAGGTAATATAATTGAAGGTCTTTTCAAAACTATTTTTGTAACATTTAAGGTGTAAAAATAGGAGTTAATTAAAAACTTTAAACAAAAAACGCCTCTTAATTACACAGTTAAAACATAGTGATGGTTGTGAAGTTGCATCTGTGTTACATGTTTAATTGCAAAGTTATAATGATAGGCTGGACAATATATAATGGATATTGTGTATTTTTACAATGTAATTACAATGTAACTACATGTGTAATTGCAGTGTTAGACACACAAGCCAATATTTTCGACTATGGGAACATTGCAGGCAAATTGAAAAAAAAATCAATAGTGAATTTATGACATGGTCAATTTGTAAAATCTGTCCCACAATGTTTTAATTACTATTCTTTTTTTTCTGCTTCAACAACACAATACAAGAAATAGACCTGCAGAACGTTTAGACTCCTAGTCGAGTGTGCCAATGGCTAATTAGTGGAAATTTAATTAGGGATTTCTTGTGCGGTTCCAGCAGTACACTTGTTGGCCCTCTTGTGGCCCTGGGGATCTTCAAACACAGTTTAGAACAACAATAAAGCATGCACTTTATTTCTTTGGTGCGTCTGAAATACCCAATTAAAACTGCACGCCTTCACCGTCTTTGCCGACAGGGAGTTGAAGCTACTGTTGATACAAAATACAAGAGAGTGAGAAAAGAAAATTCCTTTTAAAAGTTTACTGCAGTGTAACAAGGCAAAAGCATTGCCAATGGGTAGCATACAAAGGCAGTCAAAGATGCAGCACCCTCATTGATCACATATTCTTACCATTCAATGACTGGAGCATCTTCTGCATAAAGCATTGGCTAATATAGCCTGTGTTACATGTATCTACGGCCGGCAACTACACTGAAGAACAACTCCTCAACTCAGGTGAAAGCCACTTAACACAGAGAGATATATATATACAAAATGATAGCACGAAAAAACATTGTAAAGTATTGCAACAGTACATTGCAAGCAAAATTACAGTGCAGATCTACAATGGGGAACATATCATCGACCTGACAATACATGACCTGCATAGCCCATAGTGATTCCCCCCGCCCCCCCCCCCCCCCCCCCCCCCGGAGGAGATGAAATACTAGTCATTAGCTGTGAGGGAAAACCACATTAATCACTTTATTGAGACCTGGTGTGCTGTCCCATGCTGCTCCCGTGGCTACGTGACTTTGCAGCAATCACACTGACAGTTCCAATATACACAGCCTGACAGCCCCACACTGACAGGCACCACTATTAGCAGGGGATCACACAATCCTTACCTTTCATCCTTATCAGACATCAGCCCCTGCTTCCTTTATCAAACCCTGGCTGGCAATGTTTCCCAACAGCCCCTGTCACCCTGACGAGCAGAGACAATTAGTCTTGTATTCCCTTTTCTCATCTATTGCCTGCACCGATGTCCCCACAATATCCCCATCCCCCATACTTAGACTGACCTGACCATTGCGATTGTGATTGTACATATTACTCGAACTTGTGGGGTACAAAATAGCGTCTCTCTTTGTTCCCCCGGAGCCTAGCCACATAAATGACCACAAGAGCACTTTTTTCTGAAATCTACCCCCAACCGATGGAAGCTATTTATCTGTTTCAATTCATACTTCTGAGGACAGCATCAATCAGAGGACTGATTCAGAAAGGTTTGTTGAATCACATCAAAGGGAGTAGCACTTAAATGCACAGCCTTGCATGCACCCCCCCCCCCCCCCCCCCACCACCACCACCTCTATCTCATCTTTCCCAAACAGCTGTTTAACACAACACTCGAGGGGGGGGGGGGGGGGGGGGCTATTTAATCTAATATATTATGTTTCTCATTAGATCTCAGTATTAACACAGAGAGGGAGGTCAAGTTCCGGATGTTCAGAGATAAAGAGATACTGTACTCTCACTACAGACACCCATATGGAAAACACATGCAGGTCTTGTCTATGAAATATACAAGGGTTGGACAAAATTTTAGATATTTATATTAGAGCCTGTTTTTTGTGTGCAAATGGGCTGTTTTGTTTTAATTCCCTAACAAATGATGTAATAGCTACAAACTGTGCCTCTCTTGTGAGCCAGTTGCAGTCAGGACGGGCAAGACAGCTGCTCTGGCATCCTTTAACAGTGGGCTGCTAATTGGTGTATTGGTTGGCAGGTGCATCCATATCAAAACGCAAATTACTGATGTTTTAGAGGTAAGGCCCTGTGGAAATCGCTGAAATTTTCTTTAAAATTCACGGCAGTGTCACGGGTAAAGTGTCGTAAAATAAACTATTTTATAAATTATGTGTACAGATTATTATTCTTTTTTTAAACATCAAATATAGAGATAAATGCACTGACATCATCAAAATCAACATCAAAGTTATTTAAGCACTTTACAATTTCAGTGGACTTTTGGAACATAGAAGTCACTGTTTTTTTTGTTTCTTTGCAAGAAAAGCAGTACCAATACTAAATCACCCACAAGACTTAAAACTGGAAATTAAAGAAAAAGACAGATTTCAAGAAATATTAATTGTGCTCTGATCCTGTAGTGCATGTGGGACATATTTTATAAGTGTTTGCTCCTTTTTTTGAAAAGTAATATTGATAAATAAATTGATTGCTTCGGAATACAGGTTCAAAGAATGGTGGGCAGAATGTGTTTTTTTATAGGGGGATGGATAAACATATAAACATAATCATAATGTACTGAAAAAGGAGTGTTAATGGACAGTATTTGTACTATTTGAACGAAAGAACAAAAACTAAAATATTTTTTAAAAAGAGAGAAAACATCTGGTAACTGTACCAAACAACCATTATGATTGAAGATATCTTATATAACTATCTAATATAATTCAAGTACTCTTGAGTTTTTCTCAGTTTTGTAATAAAGTGGATTTTCCCCTTTCAAAAAATGAACTGAACATTTCAATTATTCCAAACTTAAGCTATACAGCAGACAGCTCCCCCTAGAAAAAGATTATGTGAGCAAACATGACATTCTGTACTGACTGACATACAGTATACAGTCAGACAACTCAAGGGGCTGTCTAAGTTATATTTATAGACAATTGGTCTTTAATTACAGGTTATTTAACATGGGAAATATATAGTTATGGAGTCTTTGTAGCCTGCAAAACCCAAACATCTTAATAAAAAATAAAAAAAGGGATCTGGTTTACTGACACGACAAACTGTATTTCCATGACATGATCATAAGGTTGCCTTGAACATCTTGCAGGTCCTCTACAGATATTGCAGTGAATCTTTCAGAAATGCATGGGAGGGCAAACTATGGAAGAATGTAGTAATTCATATAGATTATAAAAGTGAGCTTAACTGAAGCTTGAAATTGCCTGCTGCACCCCTCCATGGTCAGGACTGACTCCTCAGCCATCCTGCTGCTCACTAGCCAGGGCAATTGGCTACATTCTGCACACAGATTCAGGGATGCCTGACCTTTGAAAAGGCACTTTGTCAGATCCAATACAGTGCTGTGCTCCCCAGACCTCATAACCACACAGCTATGAAGCAACAACCTGGGCAGCTGTGACTGGCAACTAGAGACCTAACTGACAGAACAGAACAGCAGGTGAACGTCTTACTGAGAACCAGGCTGCCACAGTGCATCAGAGCACTGCACAGGCTCTCTGCCGGTAACGAAAGTCAATGTCTCTCACGGAGCAGGGACCGTCTTGTTTCCTATTTAAACATTTTCTCCTGACTTAGGCATCCTGCAGATTTGAGATACACACTGAAAAGGATACATACTAGTCTCCCTCAATCATTTTCGATTTGAAACTAAAAACTTGTTTGCCACTTTAGCATTCTAAAAGCCATGCGTTTAGCATAATTTCTAGAACAATTCTCTTCAAAAGGTTCTGTATCTGTGTATGTGTGAATGCCTGCTCCCTGTCTCTAGACATGCAAATACAAGTACCGCCAGTGGAGCAATGGGAGACAGAGAGCAGCAGACCCCTGAGATACCAGCGGGGGTTCTGTAACATTTCCACTGCAGGCAGAAATATCTGGAGAAATGCAAGGAAAAAGAAATGCCAAGAATTATAATCTTTTAACTGATAGCTAAAAATAATTTGGGACATATATATTGCTATACCACTTCTTTTTCTACCCTTTTTCTGCAGCACTGGTTATGTTACAAGTACCTAATTGTGACCCTTGCTCTTTACACTCTTAAACTAATGTTGCATATGTTCTACCACAGCCCCTTTGTACAAAATCACTGCATTGCCAATAAACAGCATTTGAAAGAGGCAGGTATGCACTGTAACACATTGGTATGGACCCTTTAAGAACCTAACCCAGTCTGCCAATAGTCATTTGCCAAGGCAATGAAAGATTCCAATCACTTTGATAGGCATGTGACATGACAAGAGCACAGGGGCTTCTGGGAGCTGGCAGCAAAGTCTCTGAGAGGATTAATAATTCTCAGCGCCAGCAGCTTGAAACCATTAATATTCCATGAGACTACATGAATAAATTCAAAGAGTATTATACTTTTCTTTCTTGAGATCCATCTTACTGTCTCCTGTTTAATGACCAGCCAATTCTAATTTGCTAATTTCACCTGAGGACATGTGTAGGAATTGCAAAGAAGACTGGGAGGCAGGCAGGAAGGCAGACAGGCAGCAAGGCAGGCTGGTCTAGTGGTGAGAGCCCCTGAGACTTCAATAATTGTGTCAGCGATTGCTCAAGATAATTAATCATTAGACTGCAATAAAAATGAGAACAAATAAAAAAGATAACTGGTTGAAATGTAATCTTGGACTGTGGGTACATGAGGCCCAAGTGTTTAGGGCTAAGGGACTGGGAGCCAGGCAGACTATTAATGGGTTGGCCATCAAGAGTGTAAGGCCATCATAGGCAGTCAGGACGGTACTGAATCAAAAACGTCAACAGTATTTCAGATCTTCTGTAAGGATATGATACCATGATTACCGACTCTCACCACCTGTCAGTCTATATAGACAAAAGCATGTACTACATATTGCATGTGTTAATAAGCAGGGTTTTACTACAAGAAAGACCAGTTTTCTCTGATAATGTCACTGGATTAGTCGTTTTGTGGATTTTGTCGACATCTTGTGGATGTTCAGTGCAACTACATGGAAACGCAACCAGTATTTTGTTATTAGATTCCCTGCTGACCCTGACCTCCATTCAATAAACATTTCCAAGTTGCAGGGCACAAGCCCCATACACTGTAACAAAGTTATCAAATGTATTCAGCAAGGGATACAAAGTGAAAACCTCTTAATGTGATCAAGTTTGTGCACCTTTATTTTTAAGCAGTTGGTTTTGTACTGATTCAAAAGCAAATAATGCATTTAGTGTATTGAGTGCATGCATTTCAGGCTCTTATTTTGATTGCATTCACTGTAAGCAGCTTAAACTTGCACACATAGTTTGTTTTGGGCTGTTTATTTAGTCAAAGGCTGTAGTCGAGCACATTTCAAAACCCTCAATAAAAAAAGTGTAAATCATTTCAAAGTTACTGCACTGCCTGGTCACTTTATTAGGACCTGCATCAAAACTGAGACACTGTTCGCCCTGATCACAATGTGGCATGGACTCCACAAGGTGCTGGAAGGTGTCTCAATAGATATGAATCCATTCAGTTACTAATACTGGTATTACAGACTGGACAAGCCTCTCTCTCTTTGTTTTGCTGTTGCTGATACAGACTGATGAACAATGCATCGCTCAGGAGGCGTTTGACATGAATGTGAGAGTTTCCTGCTTAGTCCAATGTCAGCTTGGCTTTTGCTGATGGTTGCAAGGATTTTCCTGTCGATTTAAATGGTCATATTTGCCAGTGTATGTAGAGTTTCCTGCCTGGAACTTTAGCTTTACAATCTGGACCACTGTACAGTATTGGTTTAAAATCTGTTGTGTAAGTAATCGACTGCTCATGATCCTGCTGGGCTTTCTCCAGCTTGTTCCAATAGTCATGTCTTCCTAATACTATAGATGATGATCAGTGTTCACCGAGCCCCTGTCTGAATGGAGGGGTGTGTGTGCGGACAGTGTTGCATGGTACAAGCCCCTACACTGTAGTTTTAAGTGGAGATGAAATGTACTGTACCAGATTTTTTTAATGTAAATACATACAAACAATGTGTTGCTTTAAAACCTGCACATTTGAAGCATATGTAATTAATGGAAGAGCAAGGTACAATTACAATGAACAGCCGCCATTTGTCTGAAGAGAAAACCCAATGAAACAGTGAGTTGTTTATTTGTTTAAATGTTGGTTTGCTTTCTTCCTCGGACAACAGAAGGTCTTGTAAATGTCATTGAAGACCATCAGTGTATTGCCTGGTTCACATTGTGACATTTAAGGCTGGATAAAAAGAATGTGCTTGCAACAGGTACCTAGGGAAAATTAATCTAGGGAATCTGTTTTCTAACCATTGCATTATATTTTAGAATTATAATTTATTTCTTAGCAGACGCCCTTATCCAGGGCGACTTACATTTGTTACAAGATATTACATTATTTTTACATACAATTACCAATTTATACAGTTTTTATTTATTTTATTTTTTTACTGGAGCAATCTAGGTAAAGTACCTTGCTCAAGGGTACAGCAGCAGTGTCCCCCACCTGGGATTGAACCCACGATCCTCCGGTCAAGAGTCCAGAGCCCTAACCACTACTCCACACTGCAATGAAACACATTTTCAAATCTTAATTTTCATGAATACCAGTGCCAGTCTAATATAAAGTAGCTCCCTTGTTTATTTCTTGTGCTGCTGCTTATATTGTGCAAGCATGCCAGAAATAAAAATTCTAGCATTTGTTTAATTTGTCCTCCCATTCAGATATCACTGCTCAACAAACCACTTAAATAAGAGAATAAAGCCAACAGAAAGTTTAGGAACAAAACTCCAGACACGTGATTATACCTTATAAAGTCTAAAATGCCAGGAACTTCTGAGGGTGTAATTCTGGGTTTCTTCCACTTGCTGGTGCTGCTGTTTGGGAAATGAAAAAAGCCTGATCTGAAGTAGTGTTTTTATGTTTGACAGACTTATACATAAAAGGCTGAAATCTACATTTCAGCTACTAGGCTGTCAGTTATTGTATGAATCAGGAAACATGTTGGTCATTCCAAAACAGCCAGCTCTTGTCCTTTTTTTTTTGTTTCGGTTTGATTATCTCCGATGTCCTTCAAGGTACAATCTTCCATGCTTCCGTTCTTTAAGTTTATTCATTGAAGCCACTGTCTCGTCTTCCCAGTGCTGCACTGGAAACAGTTCCATCTGGGAGCCAGCCAGGCTGTGTCTCATTCAGAGTGCAGGATGTGAATCTCAACATAGGGGACAATGGAAACACAGGACTCGTGAACTGTTCCTAAAGTGTGCTCAATAGCGTACAGGGTACCTTTGTTATTTCACTCTGATCAGACCCCGTCATCAGTAGCTGTAAGTAATAGACATGTATGTACATGTTAATCTGTTTAAGTTGCATGATCTTCTTAAGAGTAGCTAGTGCCACCAGGGTGCAATTGCAGCACTGATGGGTGGAGGATCTGCAGCTCTGTTTAATACACTATGGCATTGCTGCAGCTTTTCTGAGTAATCACCCATTCCAATTCTAAAACGTTATAAGAGAAAGCTAATCACACAGCCCCTTAATGAAATATCTGACTCATCTGAGAATTTTTATTCCAAATTCAAAAAAAAAAAAAGAAAATGTTTTGGTGAAAATGAAACAGACTCCCTCCTACACAGAGATTTTGAACCCTAAGGCCCTGCCTCAGTCAGGGGCTATATTTAGTGCTGTGCTCTGTGTACATCTCTCTCGCTCTCTTACTCCAGATGTAGAGACGGCCCCGGGTCTATTCCGGTTGATCGCCCTCGGAGCATCACTAACTAGCTGGATTATTCCAGATCAGCACTAGCTCACTCCACTAGGAAACCCTCCCCATAGGAGAAAGCACTGTATCAGGGCTGTAGTCCAGTCACAGCAGTCACATTGGATGTTATTTGAGACCCTAGTGAATAGAACACAAACCTTTTTTTTTAAGAACCCTTACTTTATTATCCAGATTGGACTCACAAACTCATCGCATATGTCTGTTTAGCCATGAAAAAGTTAGCTGACATATTCAGACTGGCAGCTCATAAACTCATTGAAACCCCAAATGTTACCAATCAGTTAAAGGGGAAGTTGAGGTCATGCTTTATTTTAAGGGCCGTGTTTTTTTTAGTTTATTAACTGTTAACAAACATTGTTATTTTTTAGCTAAGGTTTAGGGTTGATAAAAACCTGATTTAATTTGCTAAGCTTTACTACAGTAACAATTTGAACCGATTTCAAGCATATGATCGACTGGGTATTGATCATCCATAGGGGTCTGGTGTTTGCAGTTTTAGCTGGCCTGTTATATATTATTAACGAACAGTTAACAGAAAATAAATAATGTACATTAACATATTTATTTACTGTTTGTTAACAGTTAATAAAAAAAAATTCGGCCCTTTAAATAAAGCATGACCGAAGTTGATGTATGCAACGAGTTTGTGTGTTCTCAATCTGAATGTTAAATGGTTAACTTGACCACGTTTTCATATTTGTAGTTAATATGAATCAGGTATAAAAAGCAGATTCAAGAGTGACAGATGCCATTGTTAATGTGGGGATCAGGAGGTTCAATATTTCTCTTAATGGCAGTCACATGAGTATTTCCATCATACCCCTAAAATCTACACATTAAAACTACAGACCATTTCCCCTGTGCCCATTTAAAGAGCATTGATTCCTGTGATGACTGAATCCCTTCTTGACACAGGGAGCCTGTTGTCCTTGTTAAAGCTGCTAAATGATTGTGCCTCCTGCAGGTTTCCGTGGCACCTGTAATACCCTGAACCAGTTAGCGCCTCTAATCCTAGAGGGCTCAATTTAATTGAAATCTGTGCTATGAGTGAGCAGTGTAGACAGGACACAGCTTTTACAGAGCTTCGTGCTTTATTTTTTTTTGACAATGCCATACATAATATTGCATGTTATGTATATACTGTAGTTTTTTTACAAGCTGTTTAATTCTCACCTGTCAGACAAAAAAAATGACCAGATCTGGGATCCAGTGTGATCTGGTATAAATGTACCCCTGGTTATACTTACAGAAAAAGTCAAGTGAAGAAGCATGTCAGCTTGTTTCTTCTTCAATGCACTGTTTCCATCAGGAGCAGATTGCTTTGGAACCCAGTCCATGAAGATTGAATCGGATTATTAGGGAACTGCTATTCGAGCCGCAGTGTTTATGTGTATGGATGTGTAATGCTGTGCGATCGAACACTAGTTCTGCTAGGGCACAGGTGGCCAAAACTGGTAGTGGAGAGCCACAGGGTTCTCAATTACTGAATTGAATTAAATATTTCTTAATTGGTCAACACTAAATAAATGCCCACACTCCTGCCAGTTACACTAGGGCCACAGTCTATGACTTTAAGAAGGAGAGGTCTGCATTCTGCAGAAATCAAAAGGTTCAGTTAGGCAGTCAGTTATGTCAAAACATAACACGCAACACTAAATATGATGTGCGTCCTATTGGCTTACCCTAGATGGGGTTGGTTTTTGTAAATCGTCATTGAATTATGGTAGTAGGGAGTGGTATTGTTGATTGCCATTATTCTACAAAAGTTTTGCTCAGTTTGTTTATTGGGTAATAATGTTATTTAGTCAGTAGTTCTAATTGTATCATTTGGTTTTTCTGTACTTCTGTCTTACATCACATGCTCACTTGACACTCATCCCTCCTTTGCCTCTGCTAAAATGTGTGTATGTCAGGAGATTACCCTTCTGTGTTTATCTGTCTCTCAATCACTCACCAGACTAATTAACACTTTAGCTATCAGCAAGTCTGCCATATAACATAGTCTTCCCATGTCAGATTGGAAATCAGCACGTTTGTGTTTGTGTTCTCATACTGTGTGCAGATCAATCTCCATTACCCCGGGCTCGGTCCTGCAGCCACATGCAGCTAGGAGGGAAGTTTGCAGGAAAATCAGCTTCCCGGGATGCAGCCTTTGCTTGGAGGCAGATCATCTGTTTTCAATTGCTCTTTATTACCTTCCACACAAGGAGCCTCCACAGGGACAAGCTTTCCATTGACAAAGCCCCCTCTGTCTGCACGTATTGGGGCACGGAGAGCTTAGAATTACAGGGTTCTAATTGCTATTGAGCTCCTTTGTTACTTCAGTGTTACATTTTCTACTGAGCATTGGTGCTGTAGCCTTTTGCTGCTGGGATAAGAACTTTGCTAAGTAGATATCTAAGGGAAAGTTCTGTACTGAATTATTGACAGTGTATATTTAATATATTAACCAACCTCCACAAAACAACAGGAGAAACTTGATTCAAGAAACCTAATCATTTCTCAATGATCACCACCTTCAAATCCTTCAGGGAAATTCTTGCAGGCTTGGATACAGATGCACCTGCCAACCAATCTCCAAATATTCCTCGATATGAAAGTCTGTCAGATTTGCTGTTATCGTGACTGACAATGACTTTCATTAAGGCATCTTGTATTATAGAACCATGTCATGCTGCAGGAGAAACTAATGAGTAAGGTACTGCAAAAAAAAAAATTAATAAATAAATAAACCTTTGTGCCTATTGATACCCATTGGATTCATTTACATTAAGTTCTGCATCCTTTTAAAATCCCATTGCAAGCACTTTCTAAGGGAAAGTAACAGAGCCATGCGACCCAATACAGACACTTCACACACACACGCTTGCACGCACACACTTTCACACACACACAGTCAACAGGGCGGGGCCAGCGTTCCTGACGTTGTGTTGTGAATGGATTGATCTCAGCAGCTGACAAACGTGCGGACACAGGAATGCCACACAGCGATGGGAATTCACTGTACACACTTCTTAAAAATTATTCACCAATTTTCCAGCTTCCAAACCAAGCACAGTCTATAATGCAATAGAGAATCGACATACAGCTGACCTCCGTCCTGTTCCTAAGAGGAACAAACTACCGGGTGCACCAATAAGCCGCTGGAGATCTATTTTGGGGACAGCGGGAATCAAAAGCTGGGAACAATAGCTGACCCCCGAAACGCACTAAAGCAGCTATCCTTTCTCTGTCTATGAAATAACGCGGTCTGTGCAGAGCTTTGGCCCGGGGCACCCAGGATCCTCGACTAGTCAACGGAGTTTAATGAGGGTTTGATTGATTCTACGTTGACTGTAGGGAGATCCCATGCTGGATATTGGAAATTATAGGAGGGGAATAATCGCCTTGCAATTAGTGCGACAATAGAATAATATATAAAAAGCTATACAGATAGCAAGCGGTCTGGTCAGAAAGGCAAGGCGACCGATATGCTTTGCACTTTCTCTACCTCCGCGTTTCGACTTGGGTTGGTGTAATTCTCCGCTCTCAACACTGCTATCCTCCTATCTGCCAGGTCGATCACAGGACATCCACATAGGACTTGAACTAACTATTGCTTATAGTCTGATTGGGGTTACCCGACTGCAACTGGATTTGCACACCAAATGGGATCAGTACATGCCCACGACGATTAGAATCTGTTTATATTGGGGTTCCAGCAGAAATGTGACCGTTTTATTTCATTTGGATTCAATATTGTGGAATCTCAAATTTCATTTTAAAGGTTGGTATTGCAGTAGAGGTTTGGTTTCACCTCACTGCTGTATTATTATTATTATTATTATTATTATTATTATTATTATTATTATTATGTAAGTAATCTACTGATAGGATGTGTGTTGATCTTGTCAAAGTTTTGCACAAAAAATACGGACTTTTTATAATGAATGTAATTTGTTTGCCTTAGAGAATTTTTGTCAGTATGATTAACTTTAGAATGTCCTACAGTTTTTTGGTAAAACTCATTTTAGAAATTAGGTTACACCTTAATTATTTACTGAATAAAATTGGATAACTATGGATTACATGCAAAAAAGAGACAAATACTGTGTCTTGTCTATAGGATGCGGTTTGGTGACTTCTGGAAACGGCATATATTATTGAAAGACATTTTAAATGTATTGCTTTATGATTCAGTTGGTAAGTCTATACTTAAAATACATTAAACATGTCTGAAATATGTTATGACTAGGAATACTGTACTTTATATTGTCAATGCATTTTATTTTTGTATTGGAGAATCAAATGCGTCTAGAAGCATTACAGTAATTCCTGTTGGAAAGCGGTGTCGCTATTCTTGCAACTCATAAATCCTGTTTTTAGGTGATCCCCAGTCAGAAACTGTATAGCATAATAAATTAATACAGCGCACTACAATGCACGAGTTTCTATTAATAACGAACTTTAAAAAGCATTGTATCCATCTCTAACTACACGTCTGTGTATTGAGAGAATTGGTGTACTGTAAATAGACAAGTAGTAACGTTAAAACCTGTCCCACCTAAAAGCGATATGCTTTCACATTGAGGGATGTGACTTGGACTTCCCTTTACATCTACTTAGAATGCAGCAATCTTGACCCCCTTGTTGTGCTCTGTCTAGAACGTTGGGTTGGCAGTGTTGTTTACCTCGGTGATTTTCTTGACAGTTGGCTCTGTCCTATCTGCGGGGTATGCGCTGTAAACACGGTGTGATACGAAATTGACTGCCTAGTTTAATAACACACTTACACACAGTCTGCGCGTTTACCTGTTAACGGTGGGCACAGGAAGCGCCGTGCTTCTTCAAAGTCTTGTGTCGATACTATTCTGTAATCTGCTCTGTGCTGGGCACGTTTGGTAGATGCTGATAAATGTCGTAGATGTAAATAAAGTCCTGAAGAAGATGGTCTCATTCCACGTGATTCACATTGATGCACGTTTCCCTCACTGTGGATGCTGGTTCTCTGCTTTTCCCCGGTGCCAAAGGGACCAAAGAAAACAAACTGAACCCTTTCCTAGCATTGACAGCCGGTTTAGAATCTGGGTAATTTCTGTCTTTGAATGTGTCATTGTTTGTGGGACATACCAGGTATTTTATAAAAATAAAAAAATACCACAATGTGATATTGTTTTTTAACCTGATTTTTATCTCTATAACTTTAAACACTTAAAATTTTCAATACATGTTAGACATTAAACAGATGTTTTGATAAGAAGTGCTTTGGGTTTGTAAGGGCTTGTTCTCTCCCAGCTCCTTGAGATAAGATCAGTCCCGTTCAATCAGGATGGACTTTGAGAGATAGCTAACATTACGTATTCAGTTGACAGATTGCTTCTGTATACAAGGCTAGAGGTGTGACAATTCATCATGTATCAATGGATTGAGATCATTTCTTTACATGATATATCGTATTGTAATAGAAGTATGTACTGTACTGATCTGTGCCCATTATACATGTTTCATATAAACCAACCCTTACCTTTGAATTCATTCTCAGTTAATGCAAGGCAGTATAACAGGAATACACTGGTGTCCCTCCAGTACAACCACCCAAACAGACTTTATGGTCACTGGAAGGGGGGGTTTACTGTTTATATTCAGACTGTAGTGGTTTACCAATGAAGCAATGGCAGGGTTAATGCCAGCACACAGTGCAGACAGAACAAATTCATCAGGGAAGGGTGCCACTGTAGCGCAGCAGCATAATGCAGGCAGGCTGGAGAGAGCTGGTTCTCATGGGTTATGTAAGAGCCACTGACTGGAGTAGCTTTGGGGAGGTGAATCAACCACTTCTCTCAAACTATGCCTTGGAACGTGTGTCTCAACAGGGGCAGCACTTGCTTCAGAATCCATTCTGACTGTCCCTGGATACAGGGGGTATATTATAGAGCGTTCTTCAGATATGGGAACATAAACACTTTTGTAAAGCCTCCAGCTAATGTACTGACATTGCAATGCAATGTCGTTATTTTTTAATTCTTTTTTGTAACACTTACTGGTTTGCAGTGTTCCACGTGCTGTAAAAAGACAAGAACAAATCCTGTCTGTTAAACTGATTGTTAGAAAGATGATTATGCTTTAGAATTATCCAAGATAGCTGTGCCCTATTCAAAATGTTTGAATAATTCAGCAATATTATCACCCGATCAGAAGCATGTGTTTTGGTGTTTTGGTGGAAGGCTGCTTGTAGCCCTGCTTTTAAAACAAACACTTCATATCTGTGCTGGAGTGGCACTGCTGTGCGACAGTAGTCATTCTGGCAAAGGAAGTGTTTATACAACATGACAAAAAGCCAAAGCTTCTGTATCTCTCAGGAGCTGTGAATACTGCCATCACCTTCAGGGGTTCAGGGACCAACATGTACAATGACAAAATGAAACTAATTCATGTGCAAACATTTTGTAAGCAATACAGAATGCACTAAAATACATTATTTAAGTAACTACAAAGCAAATGAATAACGTGCTGAATGAATTATGAATTTAGTGGCCGGTGTCTCTGAGTTTAAACTAAATTTAAGTGTGTTTACTTGCAGAATATCAGCTCTGGTTTTGCCTTCCTGTGTTGTCTTGTGGTTACAATTCAGCTACTGGATGACAGTGTGACCTAGTGGTTAGAGCTGAGGGACTGGGTGGCAGTTGCCCTTTGGTTATAGTTCAGGGACTGTGAGGGAGTCTGGCCTAGTGGTTAGAGTTGAGGGCAGATTTACTCCTTAAGTAATAGGCTGGGTTTTTACCACCCTCTGAGAAACTTGTTCACCCACCATTCCCCCTTACTCTAAAGTCTCCTGCCAGTCAAAATACAAAAGCTTGACAGTAATTATACCTGTCTGTACATTTCCATCACATCTGTTTCCAGCTCCTTACCTCATCCCTCATCTCTGTAGCAATCACTCTGTAGCAATCTCTTCTTCTCATTCCAACCTCTCCCTAAGGGCCTTTTTCAATTTAGCCCACAATACTGATTTTTGTACCTGTCAGTGGCCGTGTGTCCCTTTGGCAGTAAGCAATGGCTGTACAGCAATCCCTTTCCCGTGTTGGTAGTTAAAACACACTGCGCTGTTTCACTCATCAGCTGTGATGAGCTCCAGTGGAAGTGCTGGCTATACCTGCTGCCTTAAAGCGGTCTCTTGTCTTCTTTGGCAACACGATCCCTTGGCCTCTTTTGTAGATCATGTAGAATGTCAGAATATCTCACTTCAGAACAAAGCTTAAGGAATGTTGGGAAAATGGGATGGTTGAGGTCATGCTAGCATATAGTTAGCCCCAGGGCAGTATCTAATTGAATAATGTTGTTTTACTTTGGTGCTAATGAATTAAGCACCCATTGTGAGGGACAATGGCACTGCCGAGCTCAGGATACATTGTGAAGTGGTTTTGTATTGTGATCTAACGCCCACTGGGGTCTACCACTGGGCCACCAAACTAATTTCACTTGTTACCTGAGACATTAAAACCTGAAAAGCTGGTGAATTGTCCTGTTGCACTAACTAGCCTCCTTGTACCCTCGGTGTTTAAGCTGCTACTACATGACCTGGTCCGAGTGTTGCTAAGAAGGAACTTTCAAATTAGTTCATATAAGAAGGCAAACCATATGAGAACCCTTTCAGTCAGCGAAAGTGCAATTCTGAATGTGTGTACTGTGATCAATAGAATATCAGTGTTTCCATGCAGGTAATATCAGATAGGAATGAGAGAGTGACTACTAAATGAAGTTTTGAAACTTGGGTTTAGGAGGACAGACAGCCCCTGACATAAACTTCACTCTCCTAATTGACCAGTAACTTACAAATGGAACCCAGTTACTTACACATTAATGTGCATTTGCAACCCACTGCCTCCCCCTCCCACACTCTTGAAGTGCAATGGTCAGGTAATTCATGTAGCATGCAGAATCAGTTCATACATTTACTCCAGTGTGGGTTGTCCTTGTGAGCTGCTGAAATACCTGAGGGCTTTGTTTGAATGCTGATTATTAAGTCTACAGTGAGACAACCTTATCTCTGGCTAGTATATGAACCTTGACTTTGAGATGCTGGTCTGCTAACCCACGGTGTCAGCCAAAGGACATATGAAAAGGTTGCCTGTTGAAAGATTAAAAAGGATTGGAGGTGGTTGTTGCGAGGGAGGTCTACAGCAGGGACAGGGTTAAAGACATGGTGGTTGGGATAAGGAGATAGTCAGCTATCGATAAGACCTGCAGGAAGCTGTGTGGGCTCAGAGAGAAGGAGAATGAAACCTAGCTTCACCTTTTAGATGTGTTCACTGCCCCTGTACACATCTCTACATTAATCTTAGAGGGGAGTGGAAAAGATAAAGCATGATAAGGCCCTCAACTAACATCGTAGCAACGCTTTTATAAAAGTTTGCCATAATAAATTGGCAAGTCAATTATGCAGTTTTCCCATGTTATATACTACTAATTTACTATGGTTTACCATGCTTGTTAAATATGCTTTATCATACCTCTCTGTGTTTTACAATGTTTAACTATATTTTAATATATTTTACTAGGCTTTATTACACTTTGCTACATTTTTTAATAAGGGAACATTATAAAGTATTGTGAATTTTGCCCAGTATGCTGGAGTTGCACTCACCAGGGTCCACTATACACCATTACACAACCTTTAACACTGTAAGCGGTGTTTTTGTTGTCATTGTACTGTACATGCATGGGCCCGTTGGTAATAAATGTGGTGAAGAGCAACAATATGACTACTTTTAGTAGTTAGTAAATGGTCTCTGAATGAAGGAAACAGTAGATCTAAGGATGTTGAGAGACTTGCAGTGGTAGAGTGTGGGTAGGATGTGGGAGATCTCTGATTAACGTTACACTGCGCCATGCTCTATTTCTGATATGTGAAGGGAGAGCTGGAAAGATTGGGTTGGCTGACTCGAGATTGTTTCCTTTCCCCTCGGCAGCGGCAGTTCCTCGGGGTGAGCTGATTCTGTCCCCTTCACTCCCACCTCCTCGTACCCAGATTGTTCTGTTTATGTTCCTGAACAAATGGAAGCAGTTGTAAATGACCTTTCAGATCTCTCCGGATTGAAAAAGGAAAAAACAGACCCATTACCCTGACTGGTGGAGGTGTGGTCTTGAATGAGTCCATTGTTAGTGCTGTCAGAGCCAGCTGCCAAGTGGCTGACACACACACACAGATTTGTATTGCTATCTTACTGGGGACAGCTCTTGCTGAAAATGTGTAAAACAAATAAATAAATAAACCATTAGCAGAATACAACATTAATAACCATTAGCAGAATACAACATTAATAACCATTAGCAGAATACAACATTGGGACAGATATTGGACATTGGTCAGAACACACTGATACAGATATTTGATTTCCAACGCTGGCATATTATTGGTACGTCAAATTATGAAAATGTTTTACCACTGTGGTAGCATTATACCAATACCCATGTGACCATATTCCTCAAATCTTTCAGCCTGTAAGTCTTTAAGGTTCATTATTGGCTGAGGCTGTTTCTAAGTTAGCTTAGACGGTAAAGTTTTTGTTGAGGGCACTCACTGTCAGCGTACCCGGTTTTGTTTCTTATAGAAACAATGGAATGTTTTAATTGTATTTATTAATAGACAATTATTTTATATTCAATGTTATTATAACACAAAACATAATTTATGGGTAAAATAAACTAATTGAAACGTTTTAAACGTCATTAAAAATTATAAACCATAAACAATGAAGTACAGTAGTTGAATTCAGCAGTCTTCATGGCACCACCACATGTTGGAGAATTATTCACCTCGCTAACATTCACTAACTCTAACAACAACCCTAACTACAGTGCTTCCTGCAACTTGTGGACAAAACTGCGAAGATTACTCATGTGTCGTGTCTTGTGTGTGCTTCCCCTTGTAGCCATGGTGCTGGGTGTGCGATGGACAGCCCCTCTTCTCCTGCTCCTGCTCTCCCTGCTGGAGGGTGGGTCCTCCCAGAACTCCAGCACTCCGCGGGGCTGTGGCCTGGACCTGCCTCCCCGCTACGCTGCCCTGTGTGACTTGGAGGCTGTGTGGGGCATCGTGCTGGAAGCGGTAGCGGGGGCAGGGGCACTGACTGCCCTGTTGCTGTCTGTCATCCTTCTGGGCCGCCTGCCCTTTATTACAGAGAAGGACAAGAGGAGCCCCGTCGGGCTGCTGCTGCTGCTGCTGCTGGGGGTCCTGGGCCTCTTTGGCCTGAGCTTCAGCTTCATCATCCAGCCCTTCGAGAAGGTGTGCATTGCCCGTCGCGCCCTCTGGGGGGTGCTGTTTGCCCTCTGCTTCTCCTGCCTCCTGGCACAAGGCTGGCGTCTGCAGAGGCTGGTGCGCCATGGGAAAGGCCCTGGAGGGTGGCAGCTCTCCTGCGTGGCTCTGAGCTTGACGCTGGTGCAGGTGATCATTGCCTCCGAGTGGCTCGTTCTCACGGTGGTCCGGGAGGGCAAGCAGGCCTGCGACTACCAGCCGGTGGACTTCACACTGGCCTGCGGCTACGTCATGGTCCTCCTGGCCACTTCGCTGGCGCTGAGTCTCTTCTCGCTCTGTGGGAAGTTCCGCAAGTGGAAGCGCAGTGGCGTCTGCTTGATCCTCGCCTCCTTCTTCTCTGTGGTGCTCTGGGTCGCCTGGGCCGGCTTCTATCTCTATGGCAACACAGCCCTGGGCAAGTCTCCTGTGTGGGACGACCCCGGCCTGGCTGTGGCCCTGGTTGCCAACGGCTGGGTGCTGCTGCTGTTCCACGCCATCCCTGAGGTGCACTGCTCCGTCCTGCCGCCCCCCCCGCCCAGCGCCCCCGACTACTTTGACACCTCCCAGCTCCCCCCGCGCCTACGCGAGACCAGCTTCGACGATGAGATCCCACTGCCCCACCGGCCCTACATGGAGAACAAGGCCTTCTCCTTCGATGAGCACAGTGCAGGTACACAGTGAAAATTGAAAAGATGGGGACATGCATAACAGAACACTTGCTTTAGGGTTATACTTATGGAAGGGTTCTAGAATTGAAAGTAATAGGCTTTTTTGGCAGACTGGTTCAGTAAAATAAAGAATATAAACTATAATGTCTCAACAGTCGATCTCTAATATGGAGCAGTTCTGTTATGCCAAACCCTCCCTTATGCTAACTCAATATGTAACTTTGTCCCAAAGTGTGAGCATAGAATACTGCATTTCAACAAGGGAAAACATCTTATGTTACACAACTAGTATGACATCACTTAGATGGCTAATCTAAATCATTTATTAGTTTTGCAGCTTGAGTTCACCCTTTTAAATTTAGCCCAGTAACCCTTATTTAAGTTTACTGAGTGATTTCTCTGGGCAAACCGAAACTAAAAAATAATAATGATAATGTTACACCTGAAGCCTGACTAGTCACTGCACTACACCTGCTCATCATTAAGAATTTAGGCAGGTCCTCTCCAGTTTAATATATTTCAAAATGTATTCTCCGCACATGATGGTTAGCATTTGAAATGTAAACGAGGCAGATATAGGGAGTGTTTATGCAGAGAAGAGAGCAGGAAAATGGAAAAATAGAAAAAAAACAGTGTGTGGCCTTGCTTCCTGTTTCCAAAATATATTGCATTGTTCTGTCCTGTTGTGTACGATAATATTTTCCATATTGCAAATGGATTTGATACGATTTCAGCTGAAGATAGAATATATTTTTGGCCTGTCTATAACTGAATTAGATACAACCAAAGTTTGTAAGGCATGAGGTGTGGATGGGTGTGACAGAAAACTATCTATTAAAAAAACATATTTGACTCATGTTTGTAAGGGAAGTGTTCTTGACTGATCCTGTTGATCTTAATGGTCCTGTGTCATCTCCCTTGTGCTTGCAGCTCTCCGGGCAGGTGGGCATCGCAATGGCAACCTAGGCCCCCGCCCAAACGCCCCCTTCCGCAGCAATGTGTACCAGCCCACCGAGATGTCTGTGGTGCTCAACGGGGGAGCGGTGAGTACTGCGGGGGCATACACAGTGACTCAATAAACAATTCTTATAACTTCAAACACGCTCATCAAAATCATGACATTTACATGTATTATTATTATTTTATTTTTTTTACACATCTTTAAGTATTAGCAGCACCATTTGTGGTGAGGTTTGCAATGATTTTCCCATACTCTGCATTCACCATGCATCACGCTGCTTTCACTATTTCACGTTACTTTACAATCAGTAAAGTTTTGTAAGGTATAAGGTGTAAGGTTTTGTCTGTACTAATGGAGTTGCTAGTGTGGATTTACCCGTAGACTACATAAAATGTATGGGGAAGGACGCACTGCAATATCAATTTCCATAAGTGCATCTTTCAGAGTGAGTCAGTCTCTATATTCTGCCTGTTTTTTCTGCACACAAGGACACAAGCCTACACATCCAGTCACATGCAGATATTTCATCCCTGCTTGAGTCAGCTCCTATAATCTGCTCACAGCAGCTGCTGGTTTCCATCAGGGGGAGGTAGGTGGATTCCACTGCTGTCTGGAGAGGCAGCAGCTGAAGGCTACCCCTGGGTCCTTCTCCAAACTATCCTCTTTTTTATTATAGTTGCGAAGGGCAACCGAGAAACCTAATTTCCAAGAATTGTTTTTCTGTTTAAGCCCATACCCGGTTCTGGACTGGAGACTGAAGTCCTCTCTCCGGTATTCATCCACAGAGCAGGGACAGTGATAGCACAGCAGTGGCAATGTGATCTTCCCCACATTGCCTCTTCTGCGATGAGCATGCCTCAAACCTGCCCTGGACTGGAGGGACCACCCTTTCTCTTACTGAGTGAAGGAGCAGTCTCAGTCTTCATGCCCTACAGCTGGTTTTCAGAGTTTGGAAAATATACACTGTATCTGAAAAATCAATATGCTTATTATTCACAATATACAGTATATTATATTTAGACCATGGTTTTACTTTTATATCAGTTTAGCCAACAAAACATATGCAGTATATTTTGGGTATATGTTCCATCACCCATCACTTTATTTTGGCTGTATTAAAAATATTTATTTCCATATGATATGGATCAAAATGAACATTCCTCCAGCAAAACCCACTGACTGTGTCTCTCCTATATGCAGATCCCTTCTGCCCCACCAAATTACACTGGGCGGAACCTGTGGTGAACACGCCAGATCCATGCTGCATGACAGGGATTCATTCCGGGAGCTGTGAAGTGGGCTTCAGCCTTTTGAGGATGCAAACAGGACTTTATTTGAGGGCTGGTGTGGAAGTGGAGGGTGGGAAGGCTTATCTCACTGTATTGGTGCTGCTGCTGCTGTGCATGGTAAACAACTTTCAATAGGCTTACTAGGAAACAGGTGTTAGGTCACACTTTCTAGAGTACGTGCTTGGCAGCTGACAGGTTTTTCTTGGTGGGCCGTGGCCCCTTGGACTTCACTAGCTAACAGGGTTTCCTTTTCTCTTGTACAAACGTATTTACTTTTACGTTCTTTTTTCCTTCTTCTTTCTACTGTGTTAACAAAAGTGCATGACTGTTGATGCCCTTCCCCCCTCCCCCTCCCCCGCCCCTACCTATAACCTTTACCGTTTTCCACAAGTATTTTTTAAAAAGGATAGAGGATCAGGTGTATACTACAAAAATACAGATTATTTTATTGATATTATTATTATTTCAAATAAATATTATTTTAAATATGAAAAACTGTTATCTTTCCTCAGTGGCAAAAAGATAACTGGGAAAATAAGAAATCAAGAAATATTATCTAGCGCTGGGGCAAGATATCAAGATAATTATTGGCAGTGTGTGTGTGTGTGTGTGTGTGTGTGTGTGTGTGTGCGTGTGAGAGAGAGAGGGAGGGGATAGCTAGGGATAGGCAATCATGACCTTGATTGACCCCAACCTTTGCCAAAAGGGCATCATGCATTTATAAAGCACCTTCACTAACAAGGCTGTATCTCAGTTTCATTCAAGTTATACAAGTGCAGTCAGGTCTTAAGACTGAAAACAACTGGCTTTATCTGCGAGTTTGTTTAAATCATGGTCTCAAATCGGTATAAGGTCCAGTAGTACAGCACAACATTTCACCATAATCTATTATGAATTTGAGGCAATTTAGTTTTAAAAGCATAACTAATATAAAAGATATTGAGATCTCATGAACTTGGAGCCAATATTTTTAAACCATTACATGTATTTGCAACAGTAAATTGTTCACAACATGATCTTAGCAACTTGCAATATTTTTGGGTAGGTTACGAGAGTTATTATGAAATTGTAAAATTGCAAAAACATACAAATGAGATGTATGTAAGATTTATCAACCTCCAGAGCAGAGAAATCACTGCTAAAGGGGCCTTAGCATGTTTCAGTGATTTCAGCCAGTGTGACAGACTAGACACCTAGTTCCCATTGTCAGTAATACCCTCTCCCCACCCATATCCAGGTTTACTCTTTATGTTCACATTCATGTAAAGTATATATATAAAGTATCACTTTATCACACAATCATCATTTGTGTGAAATTGTAATAAAATGTTAATGTATATAAGGTTTTAATAGATTTTTATTGCTACCAAAATACAAATTTCTGATAATATAGAAATTGTGCTGGGGCTCTAAGAGACAGCTAAATAATTACAGTGCAGTAAATTGAACTCCATACTAAATTCTTGCAGTAATACACAATAAATAGTATTGGTGATCTGAGAGCCAGCAAATACAATACTGTACAGAGAACCCAGTACTATCTATCAAATACATGATTCATTATTTAATATGGAGACACATATTAAAATAAAACAAGTGTAACTGATACCATGATCATAACTACTGTATAATGTCTAAAGAACTCAGTACTGAAGATTAGATACTGACAGTCAGCAATTTAAATATTGCACAGTATTAGGCCCAGTTGGTTACAACCTAACCTGGACCTCTCTCAGGATGTCCCGTGCAGGGGTGCAGGGATGCAGGGAGGGGTGTTTGAGGCTGCTTTGGGTCCTGTAGGGGTGAAGAGAGATTTAGTTTCTTTTCAGGGCTGACACTGTGAGGACTCGGAGCATGCCATTGTTTAACATGTTTTTTCCTGATGGAACAGAGCTCTTGTTATTGTATGTAGTGAAAGAAAAGAAACTTTCAATAAAACTCCTTTTTGTAGTTTCATTTTGTCTGTCAAGCGTTTCAAATGGCTTTTAAAAACCTTGTGAGTAAACTGTAACTTCTGGATTCATTGTTAAAGACCCAAAATGGTTTAAAGATTAACAAGTTCAGGCTAAACCCAATGGTCTAAAGCACTTGTCCCATTTGATTGTTCTGGAACAAATAACAAAGTCACATGCTTACTTAGCCTTGTGTTTCAGCTAAGATACTAGACCTTTAATTAGGAAGTACAGATGGCATATTTTCTTCTGGCTTTGTAAATATATTTGAACAATTAATTCACCCCTGCATAGAACACATGATGCCAGGCTACAATATATGCATTTTAATCAGTTATGTCAGACCAGTAAACTGACATGAAGTGGTTCATGAGTCTTTGAAGGGAACTAATTATATAAAAACTTCTATCACACAGCCTGGCATCAGCGATCCAATGTTATCTATTTTATTTTTCACCTTAGTAGTTTCATCTGGAATTAGAAACTAAATGTTCCACCAGTGTTGCCTTGGAATCAGCAAATCAGACAGAAGGCATTTACCAGTTAGTAAAGCTAGGCTGAGCTCAGCGCAAACCAAACTCAAATACAAGAAAACAACATGTGTTTAATAAGCAGGACAGGTGATGGCAGCGTATAGTATTGATCAATTCTGACTTGTCCTGGTCTTTTTAGTTCTGCTCTCCAGTCTGGTTCATGTTCATGTCAGTTGCCTTGCTTTCTCATGCATTTTCATTTTTTTATGGGGTTTTTTTTGTGCATAATCTATCCAGTAACACAACTGGTATTATATTTGTTTCCCTGCACCAACATTTTACTGTAAATACTATGAGGCTCTGAAACTGCATTAGTCCAAGTTGATCCTGCCATCTCCAGAGGGAGCTGTTAATGCAGCATTATCATATTTCATAGACAATGTCTTTAAAAAAGCTATTTGATTAGACTAACCAGCTGTGGGCTTCTGTTTATTTTAATAAAATTAAGTTGTCGATATCTGGTACAAGTATCTTATAATAGATCATCAGTGGTTCTGTTACAGTCTATTAACTTCGGATTTTCCAGCCAGCAACTGAAAATGGAAAATATACTACAAGGAATGCTAGATTCACTGGACTGGTTAAAACATTTTTTAATGATATTTTGATGATATAGATAGTCAATCACAGTATATACACTACTACATCGATCTTAGTGTAATTAACTATGTTTGCCCCAGTAATAGATGCAAACCATAAATATTAGTTCAAACGTATAACTTTTCTTTAATGTATACAGTATAAACTGGTTCATACACTCTTTGTTGACCTAGGGGATATTCAATACTGTTGCTCTTTTGATCCTCTAAATATATCCCAGTCATATGAATCAAAAGCGAATGCTGCGCTCATCACGCAGAAGAACTTGGACCCTGGCAAGGCTGAAGCGCATCCCTGGACCAGGCTTCCTGGGAGCTGGTCCGGGTGTCACAGGATGACTGTGTTCTGAGGCGTGGGTGACAGGACCCGGATGCAAACTCCTGATCGGTTTGCTTGACTCGTGTCCTCCAGCTCACGTCCAACTGAAAACACACAAAAACCCATCAGAGCCACGCTGCAGATCATCCACCTTCCAGTTACAGGAAAAAGCAGGAGCCATCGAGCATTAACAAGAGCTGACTAGCCTATTGCACCCTGCAGTACTAAGCCTCTGCCAGACACTATAAAAAAGACAACACTCCACACATGTGTGTGAACTTTATATAAATACCATGATCATAAAATGTTAGCATTCATGAATTTCCAGTCTTAGCCACATCATACCCTTAAGATGGTCATGGACTTAGTTCACCAAGTCAAGGACAATAGTTCAGCTAGGATGTTCTTTCCCTTCAGAAGCTAACCTGGAAGCAGTAGGACAGATTTCTGCTTGCAGGCTTGTATCGGATTCTGTTCATTAAGCGAAAAAAGCCCTCTGCTGCCTCAGCAAGCATTAGTCCTTCTATCTCTCTCTTTCTGTTTCAATAGAACAATACTAGCCACTGAATATCTAGTGCTTTATTTCTTGTTTACTTAACTCCCTTAAAAAAAAGCATTGATCAGATTTTATTATGTGTGTATTAAAGTGAAAAGAGGCTATGCACGCAGCTCCCCTTTATCTGTAATAACAAACAGGGAATGCTGATTCAGGGACCATTGTTCTGCATGTTTGCAGCAGCTTTGGCACCTGGCAATGTACAGGCATACAACCTAACTCCCTCACATGCATGTTTTTATTGACATTTACATAGGGGTATTACTTTAACTTCAAATATTTATTTTTTGAAGGGCCCTATACACAAAGCTTTGTATCCCTGTAATGTAACCCCCAAAACACAGAAAAACCTGCCCATAACCATAACTTGTAAGGTATTGCATTAACTCTCAAAATGTGTAGATGTACTATTCCAAACTCCACAGACATTTATCTCCACTATCCTAAATATTGGGGTTTAATATTTCTGGATTAATTTAACTCAGATTATAAGCACTGTTCTTCACTGTCATTGTAACACACATATAAACACATATACAAGAGAATCTCAGCTAACAGGTACAACACAGCACAGGTATAGTTCAGTGAAGGATTAGCACATTGAGGTACAGCACAAGATGTGTATGGAACAAGGTAGGTATAGCAAAGTGATGGATTTAGTGCCTGTGTAAGCTGAGAGACTAACACCACTGGAAACTGAAGTTTTCGATCTGTTGGAAAAGCAAACCGGCATTCACCACTCCAAAGTGTGTTTGTGTGTAACATTATCTCCAGAGAAGCGGCACTGCCAGGATTGCACCCAGCCGGGGTGTGGAGTGGTTTGGCATCCCTGCAATCCCTGGAATCACAGCCAGCGCAACACCGCCTTCCTGGCACGCCATTCCCAGCTGTTCCCAGACGGAGCTGCCCAAGGTTAGTATTTATAGAAAAGAGAGCTCTCCTCATGTTTCTGACAGCCAGGCTACGATCTGTCCATTTTCAAGTACAGTATTGTAAACATTCACCCTTAAACCAACTGTGTGGATATTATTAACTTTTTAGGGACGTATTTAGACTGCCGTATGTTTGCAATAGATACACAGAATAAGGTAGATTGATTAATGATTCCTTTTAGATGGAATGCTGATGACTGCTCAAGTCTGACCTTGAAGGTTTAAAGATTCCGTTCCACTGTTTAAAGAAGACATGGGTGTCAAATTCTGCCCTGGTTAAATTACCGCTATTTGTTATTCAAACATCTTCAATTCCCATATGCCTATGGAATAGTGACAGGACTTTTTGAAGTGGTCTTAATAATTTCTCATGGTCATGATGACTATCTTAAGAGTACAAATAATGCCAACTTCATGAATGCTAAGACTGCCATTTTATGTTCACTAAATTTGTAAAAACTTCTTGGTGAGCATAAGAAGAAAAGTTTGAGAATGAGAAAAGGCCATTCGGCCCATCGCCTGGTAGAAGTTGGCATTGATTCAAATACATGTGGATTTGTTAAAGTTCTTGGAAGTTTGGAAAGGGCACAGCTTCAGCCTTCCCTCCCAAAATAAGAGTGCAGATGTGTGCCCTCCAAAGGGATGCTGTCCCTTTAACTGTTCTGGGCTGACATTTCAAAGCAGCACCATTCAAAAGCTTTTTGGGCTGCTTAATAAAACCCTGACAGTGCAGAGCAGGCTGTGCATTTAAGAATGGAGATACCGGATCCAACTAAATCAATAGAACATAAAACCCCATTGAGCAAACAGGGCTGATGTTCCAGTGCGATATGGAGCTCTGCCTTTGTGCTGCTGGCTATCGTTACACTGGTTGTTACATCTGACAGATTCATGTCACAATGCAGAGAGGAACAATTCTTAACTACTGATTAATTTACTTTTTTTCACTTTGTGATAATATATTTTGCTGCTTCTCCAACAGGTTGCGGGTAGATGCATGAGACGGGCCAAACAGAATCAGTGCTTGATTTCTTTGTGCATTTTTCATAAATGGAAGAACGTACACTTAATAGTAAATGGCACAAACGTATAATCTGCATTAAGTTACACTTTTTTAGATGGCAGTGAATGGATTTAGGTCACAAAATCATTTTAGGGGCTGCCTTGGGATATTTCACAGATATTCTTTAAAGTTCGTCAAGTCAAGGACAACAGTTTAGCTGGGACAGTGCCATGGACAGAAAAATTATTTTATACAGTGACCAAAGGGGTTAAGTAAAAAATTCCATTACAGCATAGAGTACAAATCCCACTGCCCCCCCCCCCCCCCCCCCCCCCCCCCCCCCCCCCCCCCCCCCCCCCCCCCCCCCATATCCCTCACCTTCCTCATTCTCCCAGCCTCTTTACCTCTTTCCAACATTCCTCTCCTACCTCTGGACTCCTGATTGGCCCAGAACTCCTGTACCCTCTGTCCAATGTCCCGGCTCTCCTCTCGCAGCTCCTTCTGCCACTGCCTCAGCTCCTGCACCTCAGGGTCACAGCGCACCTGAAACAGCAGCACCCCAAAACAACAACTTAAAAGGAACCCTAAGCAAGCTTTACTGGGGTATGCCATGTAAGAAGAGAGATCCAAGCTGGGACATTGATAATTGCTGGAATTGACGCTTTTTAAATTTTATCTGCATCACAAAGCAAAAAAAAAAAAAAAAAAAAGGATGCTAAACATAAATATATAGTATAAGCATGAGACAGCATGCAAAATTATCATTCAAACTCTCAAGCTCTCTGTACCAAAGCTGCTTCTTTTCTGGTGATGGTGATTATTTAATGATAGTGATTGTTAATTTAAAGGCTGTCAGGGAACAGCTGAATTCTCCTTCTGGCATAATGAGATACAATAAAAATGCAAATGAAGAGCAAGGGGACCACACGCTGAGGACACATTAGCAATCAGCGCATGAATGCTGGAGTCAAGAGACTTGCTTCAGTGTGTCTGCGAGTGCCTGTGTGTACTAATAACATTTCTGACCATTTGATCTTCATACAGATTGGAAAATGTGAAAACTAACTCGTCAGAAACTAAATTTAAGCTCCCATGTTGCAGACCTAGGTCAAGGTCACAGAATACCTGGTCAATATTGTTTTCAACATACTCACAATAGGTAAAACTTTCAAACCGTTATTATAGTTAGGTTTCCTTTTGATTTTGACTTTGAGTAGTTCATTAATACCATCGAATACAGACCTATCCTCTCGTTCCGCCTTGGACAGATTTTCTGATTATAATACCATTTTATAAAAACACACAGTTACGTTTCCATTCATTTTCATGGAGATATGTTAAAGTTGGTTGCGTCCTCATCTTTTGCAAGGCAGAGTGCAGATGCCATTATGATGCTTTCTGTGTAATATATGGACTGCAGATACGAATAGAAATGATTCTGGTTTCAGGGTTAAGTTTAGTTTTTGGCAGTGTATAATACAAGCATTGCTGTGTTTGCATGCGGGGGTGGGTGTAGAATCTCATTTTTAATTGTTCATGAAATGTCCTGCTCTGATCATTTGGTCCCATTTACTCCCAGTTTAACATGCCTTAGCCTAGTTTCTTTAAACGGAACCTCTCAGAGAATATCGGGAGTATATGGATGATTCAGGGGAGAAAGGCTTGTCGTTCTATTTGCTTGGGGTTCTGTGAGCTCACTCTGCTTGAACAGGGTGCTACGATATCTGCAGTCAGAGCTGCGTCAGGCCTGTTATATAAACCTGCTGACAGCCAAACACTTTCACTGGAGCATCAAGTGTGCTGCAGCACTGCTTATATAACAAGCAAGACTCTCTTGTTGAAGCTCACATTTGTATAATATCCTCAGCTCTAGCTACTTGGGCCACACTATCCCCACAATCCTACCTCCACATTCCTGATTCTAGGCCACACTGCCGCCAAGGTCTCCAGCTCTTACCATCTGGCCACACTCTCAAAGACCCTCAGATCTAACTGCTATGGCCACACTAACAGTTCACACTGCCCTCCAATCCTCAGCGCTAACCAAAGTGTTTTCCCTCAGCTCTAGCCACAAATCAGCACTGGCTCTCAGTTCCTCATCTCTAATCAGTGAACCATGCTGTCTCCTAGTTGTATTTTATTTCTAATAAACTGAAGTCACAAAGTGTTTCAAAGATCCTAAATTATATATCCCCTAACAATAAATAAAATATATTAAGGCACTTTACAAGCCAGCTGAATTAATTGAGCTCTGCAGACAACACAGGGGACTCTTGTAAATCAGGTCCAGTTAATAATTTACTGGTTCAGGACATTTTGTTTTTTCGGTTTGTATCTCTAAGCATCATGTTCTTTACACAGTTAACTTATTCAGGAGTTTGTATTCTTATTCAAGGGATCTACCATCTACCCATTCTCCCAAAATTAGATCTGATTTCAGCAGATGGTACTTTTCATTTTCCTATCAAAAAGAAATATAGATTTGTTTCAAGTGCTAGATATCCACTAATTACATACAGAATCATTTTTTAATTAATATGCAACTGCAATCTGAGATTTTTTTCTGACGATACATAAAAGCCTGTTTTTTCACCAGTCCTTTGCCAAATGGGGAATTATCTATCTGTTGTGTAAGGTTCGGAAAACACACAGAGGGTAATTTAGTAAATGTAAGTGTTGGGAACTTGTCCATCCTGACAACTACACGTGTGGCCAAGTATTGGGGGGTGTCACAGTCAAGCTTTGGTGTATTTGCTTTCAGTGTGTGTGTGAAACAGGGTAATTGATGCTGAGTGATTCCTCATGCTGCAGCCCTGTGACTCCTGACTCACTCTCAGAGCGAGTGCTCCCATTATTAACACTCATTGATTCTGCTCATTGGGGTGAGTGGGGGTCATATCTAACTTTACAGTCTTTCAGCACTGATCCTGACATCAGATCGGCACTGTGTAGAATATGGGGTGTTGTTTTCTTTAGGACAGAAGCACAAGAAACAGCAACCAACAAAATGTAACCATGTATGCTGAAAAGTCAAATTAATTCTACATCTGATCTTTCGCTTGATGAGTAAAACCACACATGGCTGGAATGGTTTTGTTGCACATGACCAGATCAATCATGTGGCCAAAATGACTCCTGCCAGGGTGGACAAAGTGAAGCTCTAAACACTCAATGTGTGCTTTGGCAGGGACATGTAGAAAAGTTTATCTTTGCCACTGATGGTGGTATAAAAGATTTTGCTGTCAAATACTGTCTTTGATTTTGGATACCACAAATGCTTTTACATCATAACTGTTAACTATCCCAAGTGGAATGATACATCATAATAATTATTTTAGAGCAATATACAGTATTCTGCAAATGTCCCAAGCCATTGTAGTGTAGTGGTGTACGATGTGTGTGTTTACTCTGACTAAGAAAGAAACCCACAGTAAACACATCCAATAGAGCCATATAATTCAAACACATGTACCAAAACATCAAAAGCTCTCAAACACAGTGCTCAACCTCCCAGAATCCTAAGCATTAAACAGAAGCGCCCTCTAATACCACCCACACTCTTTTAGCACCCACATTCCTGTCAGAATCTGACTGGTTTTGTAACTATCATAATTGCACCTACATCCATAATAGAGGAGAGACACAGTGAGAGAGAGAGAAGCAGACTTGGTGCCATAAAGAAGGGTTGCAGGCTTCATACCGTACTATACCTTACAGTACATATAAAAGGATAGTGAAGGAATTCATACATCGCTACATTATCTATAACTTGAGATGAAAAGTCCTGGCAAATCGTCTAAAATTAAGCACAGTTTTAGAAACTATATTTCTTCACTATACTGACACCTCAGTTTAGCCGAGTTGATAAGGGTTATACTGTATCTTGTCCCTAGCTTTTGGCAACATGTTATTGAACTAAATTAAGAGAGAGAGAGGTGTTTTGGGTTCAGTACTCACCTTATAGCCCCTCCAGCCAGCCTGGATTAGTATAGCTGCAGATTCATCTGACAGCAGCAGAGATAGTGGGATAGGAGGTCGAGGACTGGTGAGTAATGGAAACAAACCCATTAAAAAAAAATGCAGTGTTTACATAGTATTGAAACAAAACACTGTGGTGTACAAACTATGGGAGAGAGGCTTATAGATAAGTTACCCTGTATATTTGGAATCATTTACCTGCAGAATTACTGTTGTTACCATTTATTTAAGGCAAATCTAAGTGCCTTTCAGTGGGGTTATAGGATTGCGAACGTCTGTGTAATTTCTCTGAAAATGGGGAAAAGGTTGATGAAGAGAATACCATTAAGTGGCCGATTGTGATGTCACCGTTTGAATTGACATTGCAGTTGAATGGAATTCTGAGGGGCTGATATGGAGAATATAGCATGGTAAAAACATAGTGAGACAGCTGATGTCATGAATAGGGTTTCTCCGTGATTTGACATGGAATACAGAAGGCGAAACGTGAGCTCTGATTGGCTGAAAGATCCCGAGCAGTTTATAATTGTGGCTAGATATAAAACTACCTGTGAGTGCTATCGGGTTTACCTGCTCATGTGAATCTTTGAGGCTTTGCTATTGTGTTGATTTATTTTAATTATGTAAAATATGTAACAAACAATAAATAAAAATGCCTGGAAAACTGCTAGCTTTGTACAGAACGCAGTATATAACTATAGAAACAGAATGTATAACGTTACATGGTGGTGCTGGGGTGAGTACTCACTGTTCTCTGAGCCAGTCCCTGACAAATGGAATCTCATCAAAGCTCACAGGCTCCTGCTCTAGTCGCCGTGGGTTCTTACTGAAGACAGGGAGAGAGGAGATGGAAACTGACACATACACATACGTAACTTGTTTTGCTGCACATAGAAAGTGTTGTATTGGCAGCAATGGCGGAAAAAGGCACCAAAAGCAGTGACAATTTGAACTACACTGCCCCATTAGCCTGCCATGGAGGGTCCACTTTTGCCAGAAGAGGATGAGGCAGCAGCTCAACATACCCATTCAATCCTTGGCCTTGCTTTTTAATCCCACTATTTCTTTGCCAGTGAATTTTAGTTCTCTCATTGTAATGTTCAAAATGGTAAAACATTATGCCCAAGTGTATATACACACATGTCCACTGCCTCACACACACCCACACAGAAATTCTGTTTTCTTCTCTAGCAAATGTTTGTTTTGTTCTAGAATTTTTTTTTAATAGTGTATAGTGGCACCTGCTGGCTGCCTGGTGCAAATGTGGTTATTGTTTTCAACACATTACTGTGTATAAATAAACCAAGACATGAATAATTATTATAACAATAACAATACATTTCTCTCTAAAATGTACTGGATAACCTCTAGTAAGAAGTTTTCAAAAACAATCACTGTATTTGCAGTCTGAGAAGCAGTGAGAAAGCAATTCTAATGTTAAATTCGTATCTAGTTTCTGTTTGAAATAAAGACAGTTGGGGTACCAGACAATTTACAGGAACATGGTTTTGCTTTTAAACTTACTTATATAGCCATTCAGTCAGGAAATCACATGCGTTGAACCTGGTTCGCTTTCTCTGAAATAAAACAAATAATAAAAAAAATGCATGTAACAATTAGTACAATGTTTGACAAATCCAGCTGAGTGGTTTGATTTTTTTTTTTAGCGGCATCCTTGCAGTTCGTGTACAGTTCTGTCTGCTGCAGTGTTATATATTAGCCTAGAAACATAAATTAAGTTATCACAGCGTCTAGCTTAATTATTCAGAAACAGGGTGGTAACTCTGAGCATTTTATCTTTAATCCTTAAAAATGCTGTGAGCATCCACAAGTGTAAATATCACATTGTACATTTTGTTTCTGTCTCATGATAAATACAGCTTTTGTTATTGTTGACGCTATACAAGTTTCACAGGACAGCTGCTTGCAATAACCATTGTTTTTTTTTTTTACAATATTTGTATGGGATTTTGTGTGTTTTCAGTGTACTTTACAGCACGTTGCAAAGCTTTTAGTGGATTGTACTGCAGTAAAGGTTTACTGTACTAGCAATCAAACACCTTGGTTTGAAAGAGTATGCAGCAGTGCTGCCTGGTTCTCCCATGGCCTCCCAATCCCGTTTCTTGCCCACTTGACAACCCTGGCTGGAAGGGAAGGAAGTTAGGATTAGGGACCAATCAGTACTTTCCACCTACTATGAGAGTATATCCTGTTTCCTATGTTTCCATGCCAGTGAGCTGGATTAAATCAAAACTACAATGACACCATTTTAAAAAGTAAAGCTATAGCAAAAGAATAAATGTTTTTGTTTTTTTTTCTGGCCAGGGTGAACTGTACAGAGTAACTTATACAAGCTGGGTAAGATATACATAGTAACTTTTATTAGTTAGTAGAAATGATTTCCGGCAAGAGAATGGATCTGTGGACTCACCTCAAGACAGCATTCCCATTGTGCCTGTGCCAGCATGGCCTCCATTCCTGGGAGTAGCGCAGGGAACAAATAGTTCTCCAGGTATTCCTTTGGAGAGCCTGGGTGGGGGGCACAGAGTCATCAGACAGAATGTACAGTCAGAGTCATATTCCATCTTACGGAATTAAAAAAAATATGTTTTTTACTTTATGATAAGAGCAGATGGCCAGTTAATTCAGGTAAATATCAATGCATGTTTTACAGTGAGTGCATTAAGTGAGCCGCTCAGAGAAGCTCAGTGAAAGAAATGCTCCTCATGAGCAGCTCAGAGCGCTGCAGAGCAGGCTTCATCAGTGATCCGAGCAAGTGGAAAAATTCTCGCTCTGAGCCGCTCACTTACTTAACCATGTCTAACCCAGAATAGTGATTACTATGGCTTTCATACAACAACCTGCTAAAGAAATGATTGAATTCATCCCAAATAATTCTATTCCCGATCCCAATCTCAGTCCCTCCTCCCACTGCCATCTGACTCCCACTCCTGGAGACCCAAGCGAGGCTCACATGTGTGTGGGTCAATGATTTCCGGCGTGACCAATTTGGGCTGGGGGGGTCTTGGGGCCACAGCGTAGCCTGCCAGCGCGGGGTGAGAGCACTGCGGTTCAAAATCATTAAACAGCCCTGTGTCCACTGCCACCTGTCGAGGAAGAGAGGTTTTGTGACTCTGACTCTTACTTTAGATCCAATAGTTGAGTGATCAAAGTTATAGATAAGCATCATATGGCGTGACAAGTACTCCACTCAACAAAGATATAGACCTTGGATGCCATGATCCCGTGGAAGACTGGCGAGTGCTTGCTGGCGCTGTACTGCGAGACACAGGTTTCAACCGAACATGTGTCAGAGGCTGCATTCTCCAGTGGAGGCGGGTACTGAGAGTCATATTCTGTGAAGGAAACACAGTCATACAGGCAATTATTAAAAGCTGTGGCCTGCCGGGATCTCACATTGATCCACTATGTATTTGCAATCCTCTTAAAACGTTTTCTATAACAATTATTTTCCCATTTTCATGCTAAACAGGTAGCATACTTTCTAGAGAGAAAAAAATGGCACAGCTGTAGCCTCAATAACAAATAATCTACCTTTGAAAAAATATATATTCTATAGGAAACTGTAAAATAATATAGTTGTATGGATTGTTTCGCTTTCCTCACCCCCAACGCACGGTAGTCAGAAAAACAAAGAAACATTATATTTTACTAGAATTTTACTTGTATGCCCGCAAATTAAACTTACTTATCATTACAGTAAATAAATGTGTATTGGTGTTTACAAACGTACCGTCACAAACTTGCTGCCACAGACTTTTTTTTTCTCCTATAATTTTTGCCATGACGGTCAGGTTGCTAAGGGCGCACCTTTCAAATTCTATCGGTGGAACTGAAGTTTACTGAACTGCGCTCCGCGGTTGCCTGGCAACACGAGAAACTTCCACTTACCAAGGGTGCCCAGCGGTTCTCTTCCGGGTCAGGTCAGTGTACGTACGTCCATGTGTGTTTTGTGAGTTCCACGTGAGCGTAAACGGTGAGTTAAAAATAATTAATACAATTGTAAAATCGCATAGATAAGGAGTTTGCATTTAATGACACCAGGATTGATTAAAGACAGTTTACACACGCAATCGACCAAGGCAGGAGATGGGACCGCTTGTGGCAATTTTGGAGAATAATTTTCTTATTGTCTTGTTTTGGTAGGGTATGGATTGTACTATTATTACAGTCAAAGAAACAACTCGGACAGCTTCTCCAATAAAGTCTTAAATAGTATACGTTTTTGAGATGGTGAATTAGGATAAAATAAATGTGTATGGATTCTCCTAGTTTCAATTTATAAACAAAACATTACCTTCACATATCCTCCAACTCTAACGATTCGGCCGGTACAATATAATCTGTCTTACTTTGGCACCGGTGTGTAGTATTATAAAGTGGTGCATCATCACAATGTGATATGCGTATCAGAACTTGACCCGTGTAAAAGGTCGATTTCTTTTTTGTTAGACCCAACAGCGGCACAGTTTTTGAATGGGAGTGGAGATTAACTGTTCCCTCTCATTAAAAGTAAGGCTGTGATTGTCCTCTGCATATAAAGGGCTTCAATCTCCCCTATCCAACGTGCATTCAAAACAAACACATTTACAAGTTGTCTTTCTTTAGATGGCACAGAAAGAAGACGAGCATCGTATGATTGGAGGGACTGCAATTGAAAAGAAGAAGAAGAAGTCTAAAACGACCGAAGAAAATGGGGCCATAAAAATGAAAGGGAACAGAAATGAGAATGAAGGTGAGCAGAGGGGTCCAGAAGAGGGAGGGAGAGACACTGGAGAGCAGGAGATTACCCAGAAGAAGAAGAAGAAGAAGAAGAAGAAGGAAGTGAATCAGGAGTATGGACACAGCCCAGACACAGAGGAGGGAGGTCAGGAGATGAGAAAGAAGGTGGTTAAAACGACTGGAACTGAACCAGTAGAGGACAGGGACGAGGAAGAGAATCCAAAGTTAAAAAAGAAAAAGAAAAAGCATAAATCAGAAGAGAGCGAAGAAATCCAGCAGCATCCGGTCAAAGCTGTGAAACAAAAGCAAGCCGGAGCGGAGAAGAGAAAGAAGAAAAGAAAACACAAGGAAATGGAGCAGGAGGAGGGAGGAGGTGTTGAAGTTGAAGAGGAAAAAGGAGTGTGTGCAAAAAAAAAGAAAAGGGTGAATGATGGGAGAGGGAGGCAAGAGGATGAGGGGGTCATAGAGCCTAAGGGGAGCAAAGAGAAACAACTGAAAAAAAGGAAGAAACGGCTGGTGGAGCAAGAGGAAGGAAAAGAAGAAGGGAAGAAAAAACAGAAAGGGGTGCCAAGCGAAACCGTGTCCCCGCAACAAGAAATGCCAAATAAACAAATTAATAAAAAGAAGAAAATGAAGAAGTATCTGTGCAGCGAAGAGACGGAGAGTGTTGAGAAGGAGGGGACGGTGACCAAGAAGAAAGGGAAGAAAAAGGAAAAGTTAGATGCCATTCAGGAGGGAGATGATGTGGAGAGGGAAGACGGAGATGGCGGTTCACTAAAGAAAAAGCAAAAAAAGAAGAAAGTAATGGAGGAGGTCAAGCTGCTAACAGCAATGGAAAAGAACAACAAGGGAGTCAAAGTGAAGATTAAAATAGAAGACGAGTACTATGGAAACAAAGTGAGTTTCATTAAATCTCATTACTTACTGTACCTCCCTTTCATTTGCCTGCTAGTCGTTTTAACTCATTTCACAATGTTAGCTTAATTACTAATTGCTAAAGTGTACACCGCGCAATATCACTGTTTTACTGTTTTGATATATTCTGGGAAGCTGGTTGCAGGAGATAGACTTGGAGTACTTATGTTAATGTTACTTTAATGGGCCCCAACTAGAGCACATCACCACTGCATACAGGATTTCTTCAATATTAGTGCTTGGTTTAGTACTGTAAGACAGTGGTGAATGATGTAACAAACTGTTTACTATAGGAGGCTGTGTGGTCCAGTGGTTAAAGAAAAGAGCTTGTAACCAGGAGGTCTCTGGTTCAAATCCCACCTCAGCCACTGACTCATTGTGTGACCCTGAGCAAGTCACTTAACCTCCTTGTGCTCCGTCTTTCGGGTGAGACGTATTTGTAAGTGACTCTGCAGCTAATGCATAGTTCACACACCCTAGTCTCTGTAAGTCACCTTGGATAAAGGTGTCTGGTAAATAAACAAATAATAATACTTAAAGGAGCTTTCTTTTTGTTGTTTCATAGCCAGAGTTTGAGATTGTCTCTGTGAAGCCTGGAAACACAGATGAGGTGAATATAGACAAGGTATAGTACATGACACTTCATCCTTACTTCATCCTTACACCCAAACCTGCTCCAGATTTAAGTTTTGAATCCAGGTCTTCCAGGCAGTGGGCTCACAGTATAACTGTGGTAAGTGGGGATGCTATATCTGACAATGGCCATCTGTCTCTGAGATTTCATAAAACAAAACCAAAGAAAAAACATTCTGATTCTTATGATATTTACCGACATATTGTGATCTTAGCTGGAGAAGTACAGTGCAATAGGCTCGGAGACAGGTGTACATTTTAGTATTCCCCACTGGGTCATGTTGAGTATTTTGTGAAATTGTTGGATGGGAAAACTAGTTGTGATAGGCTATGTACCCCTGTTGCTGAGCAGTGAGTAGCTGGTTCTCACCCCCTCTTCATCTCTCAGGAACGTCGACGGGCTCTTCAGGAGGAGATTGACCGTGAGTCATGCCCCCCTCCACACGATCCGGTGAGTGCAGAGCAGGCTGTAGTTATGGGGTACAAATGTCAGTAACCAGGGTCCAGACAAAGTCTCTGTATAAATCACTTACTCAAAAATTGTTAACAAAAAAGAGCTCATAATGTGAAAGACAGACACAAGTCTGATAGTAAGAAACTGTTAACACACACACAATTTCTTTGTCACCCATAGTTGCAATTTTCCATGCTAACACAAATGTATACTTCATTGCATGTCCCTGCATCCATGCTGACTTCCTATGTGCTGTAAGTTACTGTTGCTATCGACTGTAAAAACAGGATTCAAATATTTTGGTAACATGAAATTTTCAGGAAACAAATGTCAGTCCCCTCAATGTACAGATTTATACGATATTACGGTTTCAGAACTGCATCAGATTTTTAAGGTGAAACTATACCTTGAAATTCTGTTCACGTGCTCAGTACGTTACATCTGATGTGTTGTATATGATGCACTGGGAATATGTAACTGACCCTTGCTGTTGGTCATTTTAGTTCAGTTTAATGACATGCAGTCTCTCTCTCTCTCTCTGTCTCAGGTAACGGGAGCAAGTTTCGGCCAGTGGGGCACCGCCACCTTCGGAAATGTCGACCGGCAGAACAAGTTCCTAAGGCTGATGGGTGGGTTCAAGAAGTCTGGCCAGTCCCTGGCCCCAGAGGGCGGGGTCATGGCGGAGCGACCCAACATGGCTCTGAACCAGGCTGACCAGGACCAGCTGACCCGCGGGCTGCAGGGGGAGTTTGACCGTGCCCAGAACCGGCGACTCCACCCACAGCAGAAAGGGGTGGGGCTGGGGTTCCAGTCTGCCCCCAGCAAGTTCCGCATCGACCGTGAAGCCTCCAAATCCGTCAAGTTTGAGGACTAACCCCTGAAGGACCGGAGACAAGAATAGCTGCAGTTGAAATTAATGGTTTCTGTTTACATTATTGTAATGATAAACAGTGACATTCCTGTACCTGCGTCCAGATGTGAAGCACCAAGTCAACTCAGTAACACGATGGCGATTCTTGAAATGCTAGCTTTTTTAATTGTTTTTATTCATTCATGCTTGAAAGCAAGCATCCCACTGGAGGCTTAATCCATTCTGCCCTGTTCATACCTTCACCCTTAGAGACCTTGCCTGTATGCCCATCTACCCCCCTTCTCCCCTTTGAGACTGTGGCGTCCCTCATTCTACCCCTTCGTTACTGAATACAGGACCCTCCTTTGAGAATGTTATCTACCCCCTGTTTGAATCATGTTCTAGTCATGCAGCAGCTTTTTGATTGTTTTCTATGCAGAGACCTGGAGTTTTGGATCTGACTGCAATAAGTCAGGTCTTTACAGTTTCTGATGCCACTATGTGGAACTGTCAGGGCTCGGAGACCAGCTGACAGCCATTTACCACAGAGATAAATAATCTTTGAGTCTATTGTGTAAATGCAATAAAATGTATTGTGCATTCATCTTTTTCTGTGTAATGGAATGTCAGACTTTCTTTCTGTTTGGAGCTGTTCACTAGATTTGTATGTGGTTTCCTGCCTAAACCTGGATTGAATTTGAAGTCGTATCCAGGCTCGTTTCAGAATTCTCAATGTTTGTATTAATATGTTTTTCCTACACTATAGTAACCTGTTCAATCTACTTCTAACTCTTGAAAGGACTTGTAGCCTTATTTCATGCACAATTTGTTGCATTTTGTTTTATTTCTCGTTGTTTTGAATATGTTTCCACTTTGATGCTCAATTATTTCCTCTCTCCTTTTAAATTTCTACTCGGTCCCACCTCTCGTGATTGGCTGTCTATACGCCAGTACTCAGGGGTGCTGAATAGTTCTGTTGTCATTCCTCAGTGTGGATAGCCTGGGGGTCTGACGTCTTTTAAGAGACACAAGCAAACTCCGTCTCCACCTAAGCCGCTGCTGTGTTTCCCAAGGAGCTTGGTCTGAATCCCAGTGTACTGGCAATGCATCCTCTCCATGGTAAATTACCTGTTTGGGCTTGGGGTTACAGATCTAGGACCTGTGCCACATGGGCAGATACAAGCCTCCTTTGCACAGTATAGATTAAAATAGGTGGACATATTCTTGATCCCTCTACAGTTTTGTCTGATTAGATCTCGTGATAATTGTACTACTTATTTTTGAACCCTAAAACACAGGACAAATAATACTTAAATTAATGAAAAGGTGCAACTGAAATAACCTTTTTTTCTTCCTGGTGAAAATTGTCTTCAATAGCTACTAGGGAGTTCACAGCTGATGATCATCAAACTGCGCTGACAATTACTGTTCTTTTTGTTTTGTTTTGTTTGTACAAGCACAGTATATTAAAAAATAATTCTATTAATAAATAATAAGGAATTGACAAATTACTTCAGTGCTATTGAATCAACAGTATATTTATTATATTGTTACATTTTTATCACAGTGCTCCATGTATAATTAATATTTTTTGGCACTGCATCACACACTATGTACTTCAGGCATCGCCTGGGAATTCTGTGACTTTCTGAGACTTGGATGATAGTGGGTGATGTAACAGAACTGAGTACAGAAATCCTGGATTAATATGCCATGCTGCTAACCCTCAACCCTGTCCCATAAATCATTTGCAGCCTATAAAACCTTATTTGTAATGCACGTGCGCTTTTTGACATTAGATTTTTTAAAGACGGAATGCTGATGACGGCCAAAGAAAACCACTGTGCACTTCAGGTCCTGGACTGCAGGGGGAGCCGCAGAGCCAGCTCTGCCAGGTGGTTCATGTCAGGCTGTTGGCTCTGTTGCTTGATGAACTCCAGCGTGCGCACCTGCAGACAGAGGACAGGATCAGACACACAGCCAAAATCAATATTTACACTTGCAGAGAGAGTTGATGACCCCTGCAAAGTGCATCAGCCAGCCCATTCCAGACGGTTGCCAGGCTGAGGCGCTAGAGGCCGCAAATCTAGGCTGAACCCTAGAAACATACATTTATGTACTGAACATACAACAGCAGCAGTGTGGGTAGACAATTATTTAGCTGATCCAAACCACGTTTTATAAAAAAAAAAAGTGGCTTTGACCTTAAATGTAAACAGACAAAACTAAAAAAGAGAGAAAATAAAAACTGGTAGGAATGCAAGTCACTACTCCACAAAATTGTCAAAATGCTTTTCCTCCTTTATTTTAAATGTCATTTTCATCGTGAACGATAATGTTTTTCACCAAAATACGAAAATGACCAAAAAGTACTTTTTCATTTACTTAAAATAAAATAAAATACACATTACCAATAATTACTTCAAACCATATACAAATGTAAATCAAAGTAGGTGCATTTTGAATGTACTGCACCGTTTGATCTGCTCAGTAACGGAATGCTTGCACAGCGCTGTCAGACTGACCGTGGAGCGCATGTCTGCGTAGCCGTGCTTCTGGCCCAGGGTCCACAGGTTCACTGCCAGCTGGTTGAGACGGTTGTTGCGAAGGTCCCCGTGAGCCAGCAGACAATTGAAGAGTGAGAGAGCGAGGGAGCTCTGCCTGCGCAGCGTCTGGAACAGAGACAGAAAGCTGAGGGAACACAAAACCACTTTGTGGCTTGGAACGTGGTTTCAGGAGACTAGGTTTTGGGCCACTTCACGACACACCAGGGGAGACTTAGGGGTTTGATAAAGCAAAGTTGCCTCAAACCAGGTCTCCTGGAACAAAGTTTCAAGCCGCTGTTCCTGAAAAAGTGGCTTTGTGTTCCCCCAGGAGAGGATGCTCTGTCTTCCAACTCCCTCCACTACCGAGTAACTAGCAGAGATTTTTTTTTTGCCAAACTAACTTCTGATCTTGACTCCAAGGAAAAACAGGTGCAGTGCCTCAAAGTTTAAAAATAGTTTTTATTTTTGTAAAGGGTTTTGCAGATCATGACCATGCTAAAGATGTAAAGGTGTTTTGTATAAAATGCAATCCGGATTTTGGAATAGAATACCCCAAAGGGTAATCAGTTATATTACTAAAAGAAAAAGAAAAAAGATAGAACTATTAAGAAATGTACCATATTTGGCATCTACACCTGTATTGGTATGCAGGTCGAATTACTTTTTTTGGTCTTTTTATCTATAACAAATCCTGAAGATGTAAGCTTGTTATTGTGCATTATAATATTAATAATAATAATAATAATAATATCCCCCACTCACCTCCTCTTTCCCCACCGTTTTCAGGTGGTCCAAGATCTGTCCAATCAGGGTCTCGCACAGCTTGTTGATCTCCGTTACAAACTTGGGGTCCCCCCCGTACAACGTCTCATTGGAATCCACTGCAGGGAGGACGAGAAGAGAAGGATCATCAGCATTACTGGGGTTTTAAAAAGTAGCAGCTGCAATGGGAAAATGCGATTATATCCTGTGATTTCGTACATATTAGAGTAAATGATTTGGGTTATGATTTTTATTTCACCATTCTCTCAAACCAACTGTGGAAGTAGTCTGTGATAGCAAGGTTACTATGTAGTGTGTGCAGACATGTAGGGGAATATGTTTCAAAGCAAACCCCAGTGCATTACTGTGCAGCTGCAGGTTTTTGTCGTTCATTAAGCGTTGATACAGACGTTTGTACCTCTGGGGATGTGGTACAGGTAGCTCTCCTGGCTCATGGCTGCCAGTAGGGGCAGGGCGCTGGTGTACACTCGCACTTTAGCGTCGCTGTTGTCCTCCCAGGTATAATCCTGGACCACATTGAGGAGCCCGCGAACCAGGTACAGCACTCCCTGCTCCGGGTGATCCTGAGAGAGAGAGAGGGGGGGTCATGAATGCCATCGAGGACCGAAGGGGGGGCGCGGAGTGATCCTTTTCTGGGTAACCCCAGTTTGGTTTCTTTAATGATAACACACTAGCACTGAATGTGGACTGGGAGGGCAGGACTCACCGGCACCACCAGGAGGGTGGACAGGAAGCTCTGCAGGAATTCCAGCAGGAAGCCCTCAGAGGGGCGGAGCTTTCCCTCCACACTTACAAATCGCGGGACCTCAGGAAGCAGACTGATGGTCGCCTTCAGGAAAGCATCAGCTGAGAGAGAGAGAGAGAGAGAGAGAGAGAGGTTTGATCCTGAACCACGCTGAGGACCCCAGGCAGCAGGTACAGCACCCTGTACCATACTGCTGTTTTAATGCAGTAACCGTACACAAGTACGCTTCAACTAATATTTATCTTGCACTATTCTTATGAAGCATCCCAAAGATGCAGTTATGTGTGTGTGTGTGTGAGCACCCTTACGTTTCTGTTTCTGTGTGGAACAGTGTGTTCTAATGTTATCATTTTCCTAGTAGTACATTTCTTAAAAGCTATTTTTGTCTGGCTGAAAAAGGGTTGGCTGTCAGTACTCACCCTGGGAAAGACACTGGTTGGCTAGTGCGACCTGGCCGGAGTGCAGGTACAGATTGAGCCGGTTGAATATGCCAGTCAGGGAGGGGATGGTGATGAAGCTGTAGGCGGCGCAGGCCTGCAGAGACACACACAGCCACAGGGGGTCATTGTGGAGCCAGCCCAGGTATAAGCCACACCCACACATTCAGATCCCTCCCCATAATAAATTACAATTCTCTCCAAACCACACCCACAATCTTATAAACCACACCAACAAAACTGTAAAACACACCCACAAAACTACAATCCCCTACAATAAACCACAGCCATAATAATTTCAAGCCCCACCCACCCGTACGAAGGCTGCAGTCTTTCGGGAGTGCGTCCCTCTCATCACCCTGCGAGTCTCCATCGCCAGCTGGTTCACCGTCTGAGGAGAGGACACCACAGAGGGATTCTTTAAACAAATGAACACCACAAAGTCCAGCGGACGAAAAGTTTTGACCAAAATGCTTATCTCAGTGTCATCACTGCTTACTTAAGTTTAATGTTTGTAAACTTTTATACTAAACAAGTAATTTAGCGTGAATGGCATTTGGTTGAATGCATTGAATTAAAGAGGAGTCGACTCACGTGGATGAGTTGCACCAGGACTGGCTCCAGGTTACAGAAGGTGGCTCGAGCTTCCACACAGAAACTCAGCTGCTGCTCAAAGTCACGACCAAACGACACCTGCAAGGAAGACAGCATTTCATTTTCTAGAAAACCTTCCACGAGTCAAAACCGGAATGGATATACTGATAGACTGCAGCAGTACACACCATTCTGATGAAACCGTTTATTAGGAGTGCCAGTGACCTCTTCTCATCTTCCAGGGTTAGGGCACTGAGGAGAGACAGAGAGATTAACAGTGAACCCTACAAACACACAGCCATAATAGAACAAAAGCCACACACACACGCGCTTATGTTTTTACCATTTGTTTTACCAAAAACTAATTGAATAAATCTACACTCGTCTCTCAAAATAAAAATACCGTGCATATTGTTCATTTTCGTAATATTTCTTCCCTTTTAATATTCTACTATCACTGCATTAATTGAAAGGAAAAAATCGAGAGATTAATTTAAAGGCTGCAATGATTTGTATCATGTTCTCTGCAGCAGGCGAGCGTTCTTACTTGACAGAGTCGTGCATGGTCTTGCACACGTGCAGCAGTGCGTTGAGGATCACTGGGTCTCTCGTGGGCTCCTGCTGGTACCTGACAAGGGAGAACACAGTGAAAGAGAAACGTGGGAGGGAGGGCGGGCGACTGTCTATCGACTACTCGCATGTAACGGCAAACAATCAATAAAAAAAACTTATTTGTGAGAAAATGGTTACAGGGGAGGGCCATGCAGAAAGTTGGTGTGACTCCACTTGCCCATTTTCTATGACCTAATTTTTGTGGGGGAGTGACCTAGACAAATAATGTTGGCATTTTTATGTTTGTTTCAAAGGGAAAAGTATACAGTGACGTATGGGCTCAGGAAATCTCTTGAGCTGGAATGACACAACCGACACGATGAGCCACTGACCTGATGAAAACCTCCATGATGGCCCGGCACACCTCGACCCGGACGCTGTCCTTCTGGAACATGTCAAGGAAGGGCAGGAACCGGTCCTGAGGGGGGTCACAAGGACTGTTTACACCCCACGATACCCCATCTCCTCCTCACATCCCCTCCCTACTGACTCAACAACCCCTTGGGAAGCTGTTCTACACAGATCTCTTCTGAATATTTACAATCATATCCAAAGTACTGCAGTTAATGCTCTCCCTTCTCGTGCCCTCCACGCCCCACCCGCACCGTCACTCACCACTGAGAAAAGCACAGAGAAGTCGTGGAAGTACATCAGGATCTTCTGGATCACAGACTGCAGCTGAGAAACAGGAGAAGAACATTTGTAATTGTTTTTTTTTTTTTTTTTTTTTTAAATACTGTATAATAGCCAAGTAAGCAAGGTGATGTATCTCGAAAGTTATATCCTGGAGATAAAGTTCAAATAAATGTTTCAATACCTGTGGGTAGGCCTCTTCGAAGGTTCGGTCTGGGGTCATGTGTTTGATGATGTCAGCCAGCACCGTGTTCACCTCTCGCTTCTGTAGAAACAAAAGGAACCCACGGCCTTCTACCACGTCATTCATTTATTAACAGTCAGTACTGACTGTGAACACAACAGCAGCTATTACCGTAGCTGACAGGTATTGTCCAGTAGGGGAGCAATGACACGGTTCATTGATAGAAATAAAATCTGAAAAAATGTGAACTATCAGCATTGAATACCAAGGGTTAAGGTTGCATTATTTAATATCCACCCCTGCTGTGAATAGACAGACAGACAGACAGACAGACAGACAGACAGAGTACTCACAGTGAAGTGGCGGCAGGTGAATTCTACCCAGATCTCAGCACAGTTGATGTAATCCTGGAAAAAATAAATGAAAAGGATATAGAACAAAGCTGTCATAGTTATGTTCTGGATGAATATATAGAAGCACTACTGCTCATTTCTGCACAAAAAATGTTTCTTGCTAGTTTTATATTGTTGCATTTTTTTTCCCCTCAGATTATTTGCCTTGCTTCAAAACAGGGCCCCTTTATATATTAACATAAAATCTAAAGAATGTGTGCTTTCCTTGATATGACGGCTGTGTGTGCAGTGTGGGGTGATGCACGGGCTGCGTGGTCTGGTTGAGATGCGAGTCGCAGTGTGTGGTCTGGTCAGAGGTGTGAGCAGGATTTACCTGCGGACCACGAAGCTTGGTGACGACCTTCCAGGCCTCGTTCAGGATGGTCAAGCGGTCACTTTCAGGGGGGTCAGCGCAGGCCAGATTCCGACCCAGAGAACCAAACAGCAGGTGCTGAGCGAGAGAGAGAGAGAGAGATTGATTGACCGTTATTCATCATTAAAGGTATTAGTTGTAAAAATTGCCAGAGCTTTAAAACATAAGAGTTTGGTAAGAATCTACTAATTATTAAAAATCCAGTAATTTACACATGGTGTGATACATTTTGGTTCTGTTTACCCCACTACAATAATGATAGAACATTCATTAAATCTGACAGGTTGGATCATGTAGCACTAAATCATTAAGTAACAACAATGTAAATCCTGTGTCACCTTGGGGAAGCCAGCTTCGTCGCACTCCTTGATCATTGCGATGAAGTCCATGGCTCGAGCCGCAATGAACTCCGAGCGGAATGCAGACATCACCGAGTTCAGGAGCAGGGCGCTGTGAAAAGGAACAAAACACACTTCCGATCGAGAGGGTTCTGGACAGCCCTAATGCCACTCACATTTAATAACAATACATTCATGTTAAAAAGGTACTTGAACAACCCATTACCGCAGCTGTAACCACTAGCCCACACTGCCTCCCAGTACCTCTGCTCGAACAGCTCGACCACACTGTCTCCCAATAGCTCTGCTCTAAGCGGTACTTACTTGTTTCCCAGCTTCTTACACCTCTCCATCATCTCTGTTAGTAGGGCCTGCAACGCAGAGCAGGGTTGAGGATATTAACAGGAAGATGGTCAGCAGGTAACCATTGATCTCCACTGCTGACTGGAAGATTCTTTATGCACTTGAATATCCAGGCAGCCACTTAATCTCTTTTAATATCATATAATAGTTTCATACCATACGATGTATCACTTATATTATTAACTTTAAAACCTGACTTGCCTATATGTATAGCCGACAGCACTGCCAGTAATAAAATCGATATCGATTTTTTCTGAAATAGCAGCTTCAGTAAATCACCCCAGTAAGTGATTCAATAGAGATCGTTGCATGTACAGGAACAGCATTTAGTTGAAAGCCAGCTGTAGGAATTTTCAATACTGCAGTAACAGCACTGAGAAGCACAAATTAAATAACACAAGAAGCTATTTACTCTTTAGCACTGCTAAGGGAGATGCAGATGGAGAGCGAGAGGGTGAGGGAGAGGGAGTGAGCTGACTGGTACCTCTGGAGCCCGGTAGGCCACACACTGCAAGATCCAGTCGATAGCAGGAGAGTACAGGGTCAGGTAGACTGGGATCTCAACACGCTGCAGCACCAGCTGATTCTGAACGGAGTCTCCGTGGATCTGAGAGACAGAGAGGGGAGATGCATAATATTCAGACACTATTCATAATGCAAAAACAAGCAATGAGAGCTAAAGTCAAATTGGTTATTTTTGCCTTTACCTTGTGGAAGTACCACGATTTCTGTTTAGATGTTTAAAAGTAACTTTATAGAGTTGAAAGAGTGAAGGAAAGGCTGTGGTTTAACTGATCAACAAATAGCTAACGTGTTTTGCAAGGAAGACACTTTAGTTTATGTAGACCTCTGTTTTAATTAGCGAAACAGCTGGGTTTCCATACCTGCTTGAAGGTCGTCAGAAGGTCAAAGAAGTTCTTGTTCAGGCTGTCTTTCAGCTGAGGAGCCACCTCCATTCCAACCTGCAGAGAGAAATTGTATTTTACAGCTATAGCTGTAACGGGCAGTGTTGTGTGCTACACTGCCATTAAGGATTCTGTCCCATTGGTGAGGTGAGATGAAAAACTTTATAGCCACGAATGCAGACGAACCCAGCTCTTTCGTATTGTGGTTAAGATGATCGCTTGCGGTGCGAGGGGTCGCCGGTTCACACCCAGCCTCTGTCCTGTTACACATACATGACGCATTAACAAAATTAGGCGCTCAAAATAATTCAAATAAGTCTCAAGAAAGACAGGGGTGGGTTGATGTAGCATGTAAAGCGATTTAAGCAACTGCGCTTTTTTTTTTTTTTTTTATCATCTTCAGAAAAATCACCATTCATTCATGGATATTGCCATGGTAACTTTAGCATAGAAATATCAGCTGGTGTTACAAAGAGTCACAAAGCTCTTTTACCCTGCAGAGGTAGGCTCGGGCGTACACAGCCACTAAGGGGTCCCCTATTCCTCGGATCATGGCAGTGAGGCGAGGCAGCGTCTCCTGGATGCCCCTGAAACAGAAAGGGTCAATGTGAGATGGAGGGGTGTGCGTGTGAGAGAGATTTTCTCAGGATCCAGTGTCTCTGCAAGCAAAGCTACTCACAATTTTGACAGGAAGCGATTACACTTCAGGATGGCAGCCTCCACGTATCTAACCCAGGAGTTGAAGGAAAGCCGGAACGAAGTGTGGGCTCAAAGACACGATCCACAGAACTGCAATGTGTCTAATTGGGTGATGCACATTTGTCACAGTGTCTGTAAAACTGTATAGTGTAGTTTAAACTCATTCTACTCAATAGAGTGCCCTTAAATTGCCAGTGAAAGAAAAGAAATGGCGTGCTTGCATCATGATAACTTCAGGGTTTTTTCTGTGTTTAGTTAGTGGGTTATTAAGCCTATTTCCTCCATCTGCATTTTTTATTTATTTTTATAATTCACAATCGGAGACACCATTAGATAAGGTCTGAACTGCGTCTTGTCATCAAGCAACATAAGGCTGGGTAGGACTGGGTTAAGGATACAGCCGAGGAACAAGCTCTCGGATGGAGGCGATCTTGAAGAACCAGTTGAGACACGTCTCTTTGGCCGTATCATTCACATCGTCCGACGAGAAGGAGTCTGGGGAGAGAGGAGGAGAGCGATGGAAGCGGAGGAAAGGGGTCTGAGAAACTGTAAGAACTGGTTAGTAAGCAGGAGGGTCATAAACACTGTAAGAAACTCACACTTCCCCTGCACCAGGTTCTGCCCTTGTTTAAATGACCAGGTGCAAGGAATTTAAAGAATCAATCAGGTCTGGGAAGGTCTCTCCAATTATTTGTTCATGCAGCTACAGGGGAGGATTAACAGGGGCCTGATTGCACAAACTCTTGGCTCAAGACTCGGGAGTATGAGATTCGAACCCTGTAAGATAATCAAATCAGAGCCCTCCTCTCACCTGGAAGGGGTCGGCTGTCTGCACACATGGACCAGATCCGCTCGTACACCAGCCGTCCTGCCAACAGAACACAGGCAGATTAGGAATATAGCACAGAACTACAGTGGAGCAGAAAATAAAACTGCTAATGCTTCAGAACTACAAACAGGGAAAGAAATGACTCCTGTTGCATAGCAGTTTCACCGATTCCAGGTTTTACTATGTGCTTGATTAGCCATAGTGTATATCTAACAAGCTCAGGTGTGTCTGATTAAACTCCTAGTAAAAACCAGGAATGGGTCAAACTGCTATTCAAGGAGAGTCTCATTTCCATCCCTGGAGAATGTTACTGCAAGGGCTGCTTCTCACAGCCTATGTTGTTATTTTCAATTTCTGAAACGGTTGTTTATTCCACTTGGAAAACAGTGCGCTGACACTCACCAAAGGTGTCGAGGATGTCTGTGATGAGGACGAACTTGCTGGGGTAGAACTGGATGACCGCCGTGTCCGAGAGCAGCTTCGAGCACTGGGAGGAATGGGGAGAGAGAGAGAGAGAGAAAAAGTCACCCCACTGACAACTACTGAGAGAAATAATGCCATTACCAGACAGATGGGGCAGTCACACTGACCTGGATGACAATCTTGAGGGCCTTGACCTTCTGGTCCGAAGCCCAGGCCTCTTTGAGAGACTGGTTGAGCTCCTCGATGCGGTTCACATAGTCCTGCTGGGAGAGGTTGAGCAGCTCCTTCTGAGAGCCCTGAGCAGGGAGCGAAGCACAGAGATTATTGAGGAGTACTGGAGCCACTCCATGTGCTGCAGGAGGGACGTAGTTTTAAGGGACTTCATGCCAAACTTCTTATTTCAGATGCTAACAGGATTGTAGACATCCAATGGACTTTGACTGGCAGAAGGTGGCTTCCTCTATCGAATCCCGTTTGAGATTCTATTTTTGTTTGTGTGTTTGCTGGATAAGTGATTGATTAGCTGAAACTATTTGAATGGTGTTAGGATTTAGAATGATAAAGCGCCATCATATTTGCAGGATAGTTAAAGAATTACTACAAACAAAAAGTCCAGATATATAAAATATAGATACAACAAGGATTCTGTAGCACAAAAACTAATACGGTAACCCTCGCATTGTTTACAGATAGAATAAGTAGTGATCCTCTCTGCAAAGATTTGTTCAAATCTTATGGTACGTCCCTCTTCGGTGGTTTTATTTTCCTGTCTCAACAGTGTATGTATTGAAAACTGATCTGATGCAATGATAATCCCATGCCATGGCTCACCTCCTCCAGGTCATCTAGCTCTTCCAGGCGAGTCCTCACCTTCTCAGACACTGCAGAGCCCGGGCTGGGAGCCTTGCCTGCAGGGATCAAACACAAACCAGTCCATGAGAACGGTGTTGCCACAGAAACACAAACCAGTCCATGAGAACGGTGTTGCCACAGAAACACAAACCAGTCCATGAGAACGGTGTTGCCATAGAAGCATAAACCAGTCCATGAGAACGGTGTTGCCATAGAAGCACAAACCAGTCCATGAGAACGGTGTTGCCATAGTAACACAAACCAGTCCATGAGAACGGTGTTGCCATAGAAACACAAACCAGTCTATGATGAGAACAGTGTTGCCATAGAAAATGCTGATATTTGTCAGTGTTTTTTTCTTTAACTTAACCTCTTAATGTACATAAGGAATTGAGCTATTGCTCAAACAGTGAGGGACTTAACAGTTCAACACACACACAGACAAACACATACACCCACACACACAGCCAGACAGAACTGGAGAGCAGTGCTTACCTTTGTCTGAGCCCATGTACAGATTCTGAGGGGCAAAGGTACAAGAACAAGGAATTAGAAAGCAGTAGAAAAACAGCCAAACTTAATCTGAAAATACAATTGCAACAATCATTTTACTTAACTCATTAAAAAAACAAACAGGAGAGTATTTGGCTTTGAACCACAGAGCTCCAAATCCTCTCTGAAAAGCAGGTTGAATATGAAGTGAAGAAACTGTCCCCACATTTTTAAATTCAGATACAAAAGTATGATCAGATTTTAATGACCTTGAAGCAACATTTTCCACTCTTACATTTGTTTAGGACTTTGCCCATTAATCTTCTATCAGGCTGAAATGTATCAATTAGGCAGCCCAACGCACAGATTGCTAGTGTTTAAAGGAAAGACTTAATAATTCAATTGCAGTTTGGGTGTTGGCCCACAGCGTCACTCACAATGGACAGCTTCTCAGTGGTGGTGAACCTCGCCAAGATCTCACTGCGCTTGCTGGCCCAGGGTTCAAAATCACTGCCCACGCTGACTTCCTCCTCCTTGTCCCGCCTCTTCCTGCCAGGCTCCTGCAGGGACAGACACATCCTGTTGGCTGAGTGCATGCGTGTGTGTGCAACTTACAAGCTTTCTTAAATAACACTGGGACTTTTGCAATAGATTCTTTATAGTTGATGTAACCTCTCTTGTATTACCCCAGTGGCGGCGTTGGATCCAGAGCTCAGAGGGTCAGTCACGGCTGCAGCGAAGAGAGACAGCGGGTCGGTCCCATCCAGAAAAGAGCTGAGTGGGTCAGGGGCGGAGCTAGAGGATGAGGAGGAAGAGGAGGAGCTTCCCTTCCGCCCCGCCCGCCTCGTCTTGGAGTCTGTCACCTGCAGGGGTGGACACAGAGCACAGACTATTAAAAGAGACCACGCAATGTGAATTAAAACAGCATTAGTACATTTAACCACCTGTAAACAGCACGTTTCATCTACTTATTTATAAGATTGAAAGTAAGGTCCACAGGTTTACATAATCTGTATGGATAGAAATAGGCTTTTTAAATAAAATTTAAAAAAATGTAAAAAGAATGCAATCAGCCAAAATGCTGAAAACTTTCATTCTGCTATTTGATTGACTTTTTTTTTAATAGACATTATTCTGAACAGATTCATAACCTGTATAGTATACTAGTTTAATGCATGAAAATTTATTTACAGTCCTAGTTTATTCTTTTTAAAGAAACATACTGAAGAATGAAAGCATGTCAGCATGACTCACAGTGATGGGTTTGAGTGGGTGATACTCCCCAAACTCCACTGGCACCTGCTCCAGACGGCAGGACTCCAGCTCAGATTGGTAACGGCGGATTCGGGAGTGCCTGCCAGCGACACAGAGGAGACAGGGTGAGGACTGCCTTGGGACCCCCTTACCCAGGCTGCACAATGGAGCAGCAAATCACTCTTAAATAGTCAGCCAGGACCCATTGATTCAGGATTGGAGTTCTCTATCATTTAGAGCACCTTTTTCATCCACTAAACTGGGTTAAAATGTGACACTCTGAGTAAATATTCTTTTAGTTTCTTAGCCCTGAAAACCGATTTTAGGGAATGTACTGAAAAATGAAGAGAGTCCAGTCTATATATGAGACTAGTCTTAGTGACACTGGTTCTCAGTACTTTCATGTTCTTTTTATCTTTTGCTTATTATCAAATGTTGCCATGTACAGGTAACAGTGAACAAATGGTTTGTACAGTAGATGGCAACACTAAGTGTTTTTTGACAACACCGTACCAACATTAAAACTGAATTATATATTGCCTTGCAACAGAAACTTTTGAAAGCCAGTGTTTGTTTAAAAAAAAAAAAACGCACTCCTATGAATCAACAGCTTGTGACAATTAATTCAATCTTTAGCATTGTGCAGGGTTTAAGGTTTTTTGTTTTTTTTGGGGGGGGGGGGGGGGGTGGTGCTAATACCAGCACTGAGCACAAACTGGGACAACGCGTCAACATCATCAGTAAATATCTATCATTGCTTTAACTTCACAAACATCGCATTTACAGCCAACACGTCATATACTGTAGCTTAGTTGTTAAAGTTGCTCTTGCAAACAGCTAAATTACCAACAATATTCCCCGCAGTGGTTTTGTAGTCCGTGTTGGGTACCTCCCGAGGTCTTTTGGGCTAGGAATACTACATGAATGATTCATTAATAAAGTGGAGGACGCTGCACATATATTTTAATTACTGTAACTACATTGTGTACTGCCTGTAATTGGCAGGGTGGACCCACAACAGCCTAACTCGATGTCTATGCTGGGACTCGTTAAACAATCGTATTTCCAAATTATGCTTTTATTGAGATCCTGTGTATACCACACACAGACGCATCATTCCAGCTTTTTGCACAACATCTATTCATAGCGAACCGCTTATTCATGTCACCACATTTTCCCAACTTTAATTTATTTTCACATTAGTTTAAGAATATAGCTATATTTTTTTTAAAAAAAACAAAAAACAGACGTAACAACCCCTTTCCATAAAGGCAATAATTTAAATTGCGTTTAATGTGTATGTTTCTTACCACTGCACGGAAGCCATCTTCAAGTCATGTGACTGTCAGCGGCCATCAAACTTGAACTCTGACACCCCCAGCGCCATGTTCTTTAACGGCAGTGAACTCTGAGAAGTCCATGGCCGCCATGTTGCCTAACGCAACGTACACTAATGAACAGATGGTGCAGTGCAGTGCAGTCTTTTTCCAGTAACAATCCCAAACTGGTTTGTTTATTATTGTGTTACCCCAGTATAGGCAAAGCATAGCCAGTGCAGGTAAATGCCTTTTGTAGAACTAGAAGTGAATTACTTAATTTTAATTGCTTTTTTTTAAGTGCATCCTCCAGAATGCCTCCTTTGGCTCTTCAACTGAATAGAGATACCTACTTCTACTATTGAAGTTTATCATTCATGGAAACTAATTTTAGCAGTGTATTATGATGCAAACAGTGTCATAACCACAGCTGACATTCCACCGAGGTCACACTCAGGTTTCAAGCTATAGCTGACAGTATTTATATGACTGCTTGGTATTTACTATTAAATCTATGTTAAACAAAAAACCAACAGAGAAAATGAAGGAGTCTTTTGTACTTTTCCAGAATTTTTACATGAGCATCGCATTTGATGATGCAAAAAAACAACCTTGTGTCCTCATAGCTAGTTACGGCCATGGGTGCAAAAATGAATAGAAAATATCTATTTTTTGACATGAAGGATTTCTACAGTTTAAATGTTCTATCATGGACTCATTTAAGCTTATGAAATGCATCTATTTTTTAAATTTTAATTCTCCTTAGGTATACATCTTACTGTTCCATGTAAATGTAACAAATACATCCTCCCTTTGTGGGCAGCTACAGAAGTGTAGTAAAAAATAGCAGAAAGGCTGGTTTGTTTAACAGGACAATTTTATTACAACATGCTTATAAACAGGAACAAGTAAGAATATTATACAAAAAATAATAAATACAATTCAAAATCGTCATGTAAGGAAGTCATTAAAAAAAAAAAAAAAAAAAAAACAACAACATTGCAATACAACATGTCATCTGATTATTAAACTGCAGAGCCCGTGGGCTGGTTGGCTGATCAGCTCTGGCACTTGAAGGCATCTGAAATGGCACCAAGGCTCACTGCCATTTGCAAGAGGGTGAACTCAATGGACTGCAGTTTGGATTCTCTGGCATGTAGGACCAGAGAAATGCAGAACAAAAGCCGTCTGCAGTTCTGTTAAGATACAGCAGGTGGCACTTAAGGAAGATACTGTAAGATATTAAAGTGATACAGATTGTGGGTGTTTTTCAAATGACCTGATTCCCAACTCTACACTGTATAATTTAAGCTTTTACAGATTTGGAGAAATAGCAAGGGCAGGTTCCAAATTTCTAGAGGGTATTTTCAAGCTGCTTCGAGAAATACAGCCAGGCGAACATCTTCCTGAACTCAATGAATTCGAGGGAAGGTACCAGAGTTAACAAGGGAAAGAAAAGACATTACACTCTGTATTACTTTATATTACTATATCAACACCTATGGTATCACAGCAGCACTGCAGTTCAGTTTTTTGCCCCTTTAAAAGCATAAAAGGCATGTTAAGAGCAAAAGCAACATTCGCTATATAACTTTACTAAACAATCTATGTATCTAAACTTGCATATTATACAGATAAATAGTTTAAAAAGCTACTGCTTTATTTTATTTTATTATTATTTTATTTGCACTGAACAAGCAGATGCTTCTTTACAATCAAATACAATGAAAGCTGCACTATGATGTGAAAAAGCTCTAAAACAAAAATCAACCCCAATGTGCGCTTGGCATTAAGTCAGGCAAAATTATACAGATTCCGCTCTGCTGACAAATGGCAGCAGCAAGGGGCGCTGTTGTTCAAGCTGTACTGCAATTGAAGACATCCGTGGCTTGGCTGGCTATTGTTTAGGAGACAGGACTGTGACCACTTGAACTTAAATGAAGAGTTATACTTTAAGAACCAGGCTTTCTGACCTGTCACCAGTATTCTGTTTTTAAAAATATAATTAAAAAAAAAAACATCCAACCTTGAAGGTAGGTGATCTACTTAAATGAAAATAATTTCTATTAGCAGCTTTATAGCTGCCTGGAGTATACCTGTCATTGGTCACAGAAGGCTAAAATAATGAATGTTTCTTACTCATTAGCAAAACAATATTCCAACAACTCCTACTTTATACTGTCTTGTTTTCTGTCCAGGATCACTTCCTGTGCAGCAGGCATTAAGAAGCCACTTGAGCCTCACACAGCAGGCTCAGGCAGCTTCCCATTACCTTCAGCACAGGAAGTGAACAAGGACAGGGTGAAACTTCTAGTGTTGTGGTAGGAGTAATGTGCTCCAGAAGACTCAAAGGCAACAGTACTTGTAAGAATGTACACCTCAAAAGGTTAAGTGAATTTTGTAAAATAGTTCCAAAAAGTGCAGTGGGCACTTTGAGGAAGTTCTGTCACATGGTTAAATTGATGGCTTGCCTGGTGTGGGTTGGCAATGTATTGTGATTGGCCTGGTTCCCTCAGGGCCTATCCCAGAGAATGCTGCTTTCTCAGGCTGTCTGAGCGCTTCACTCGCTCCTCTGGGCCCTTCCTATACAAACTCCTGATGGGAGAGAGAGAGAGAGAGAGAGAGAGAGAGAGAGAGAGAGAGAGAGAGAGAGAGAGAGAGAGAGAGAGAGAGAGAGAAAGAAAGAGAGAGAGAGAAAGAAAGAAAGAAAAAGAAAGAAAGAAAGAAAGAAAGAAAGAAAGAAAGAAAGAAAGAGAGGGAGGAGGTCAAGTTTACTGTCCTATATAAAGTGGCACTATGTTCCAATTTGCAGGGCCACTGAATTCAATTCATATTGTGACTTACTGTACACTCAGAATTTACTAATACTAATGAAGATACCCTATACCAGAATTTGACATCAGGAGTGAGTTTATTTATTTTTTGTGTCCTTTTATTTACACAGAACTGTTGTGAATGCTTAGTTTAAGCAAGTGCCAGCACAGGTTATTTATTTATTTCTCTGAAGCTTTCTTGTGGCTACTCTGAGGCATTGTCCAGTTTAGGTTATAAGCAAATTGCATCTTGCAATTGCAAGACTAGAGTAGATATATCTCCGAACAAGCAAGCATGCATAAACTGTTTGTAACAAATTGTTGTACTTTCCTTAAACAATAACCTGGTGCAAATTACACATTGGTCTAAAGATCTTGATAAAGCTGTCCCAATCTTCTGTAACTGTTAAAAATATCATGTCCCACCACCCTCCCAAAACAGAGTGCCCCCTGCCTTACTCACCCCTGTCGACAGAGCTGCCCTTGTAGAGGGGCATTCTGCCCCTGGTTTGGCTGGAGGATCCTGAGAGGGACAGAAATATCAGAGTATCAGTGAGAAGCTGAATATCGCAGCCCAGCACTGAAACATAACCTTTTTCATTCTTTCCCCACAAACAACCTGCTTTTTCAGTTACTGAGGTTGGGAAGAGCTGATGTTTTATAGGTACCTGTTGGTTGGTGGGCTCTTTGGTTTCTGTTGGGTCCTTTTGTTCGGTCCAGTCATCTCCGTGACCCTGATAAGAAAAATATCTAGCTCCTTAAAATGAGTACTAACCAATGCTTTAAAATGAATATTCCTACCTCTTATTTGCTTTATTAACATTTGAAAATGTCCACCCACATTTATTGTGCAGATAATATTTTGGTTCTTCACTTTTGTTATGTTAATTCAGCATATCAATATATTTTAAATACAATACTATGAATAATAATAATATAATATAATATATTTATATAGCGCCTTTCATAGTGGACCACCATCACAAAGTGCTTTACAGAGGTAGGCTGTGAACTGTGCATTATATGCAGAGTCACTTACAATAGGACATTGATTTAACATCTCATCCGCAGGATGGAGCACAAGGAGGTTAAGTGACTTGCTCAGGGTCACACAGGGAGTCAGTCAGTGGCAGAGGTGGGATTTGAACCGGTGACCTTCTGGTTACAAGCCCTGGACTAGACTTATTGATGACCCGTCTTACTTTCCTGTATTTAAAGTAATCACTGTTACTACCAGACAGGAGTCTCCTCTATTCAGGGTACTTGATAACTCATAAATTTACAGCACTACCAGACTGTCGTGTAACTGCAATACAGTGGTGTTGATGACTCACCTCATTTGCTTCTTTCTGTCCAGGGATTTCTGGGTTGCTGCAGACAAGGTGACCTTCTCTCGTGGGCTTTTGAACTTCTCCTAAAATTACAATATATGCCATTAAAATAATGTCTCCATTGTGCTCTCTCGCACCATACAAAGAGCACAGGCCCCTCCTCCCTTTGCTACAGGATGTCCTTACCATCTCTCGCAGCTTCCTCTCCCTGCGCAACTCCCGGTCTTGCTGCAGCAGACCCAGCCTCTCATTCTGTGGCATCAGGAAGAAGATGTCATGCACGTCATACAGGGCGGCACGCAGCTAGGGAGCAAAGACAGAGCAGAGATCACACCTGAACGTCACCAAGCTGGCGTCAGGGACTAAGGTAAAAAGCATCACCAGACTGCTGCAGTGTACCTGTGCCAGCACCCTCTCCTGCAGAGACACATCCTGCGCAGAGGCTGCCCCTCTCTTCAGGGAACCTTCAGTCTTGAAAGTCTTGATGAACTCCAGCGTGTCCTGCAAATACATATTGCATCTTTATGTTAATAAAGCTTGATAGTAGCAGTCCAGGTATCACTGAATCCTTAAATCGTACAGCTAAATATAGGTGTTTTGCACAATTGATTGAGATGGTTGTTAAATTATTGTATTTTATTTTTGTAACATTGTTAATCATTTGTTGTTCCTATAACTTCACAAGAGTCTTGCCCAGGTTACAAAAATGGAACCTAAACTAAAACTAAACACTCACTTAGCTTTCTTCACACAAAAGCGCAAAACACCAAAATCCTGAACAGCCAGGCTTGGTGCTCTGTGAGTACTGACCCGGACTGTCTGTCGCAGGTGTTTGACTTTCTCAGTTTGCAGCATTCTGCGAGTCAGGAATCCCTTTGCCAGGGCACTCAGCTTACACAGCCGCTGATGAACCTCTGGAGAGTTTGCCTGCGGGACACAAGAAGAATACAGTTTTTAAAACCCAGGCAACGTTTATTTAATATGGCCAACAGTGGCAGAGCATGCAGCAGGTGGAATTATTGATTGGATATCCAGGTTATTGTCATCCACACTGTCACACACATTGACAGGCCCCTGTAACTCAGGAGTGCTTGAGTCCTCTCACCTGAGACCACCTGATTCTTGGTTTGCAGCCCCCACGGTGAGGTCCCCATAGGTAGAAGGGGGACTGGGCTGAGGGTTGGGGGGTTCCAGGACTAAGTTGGGGATGGAAACCTGCCATGAAACATGGGAGCATCAGAGACAGAATGGCAAGACGACACAAGGAGGCTTATCTACTATAATGCATCTAAAACATTTTTACTGTATGTAATATTCCATTCATGTTGTGTTTATTGGAGATACTACAGGCCTAGATGGTGTAAAACAGACAATACAAGATACCACACAATTTGAATGTTTATTAAATGATCTTGGATTGAATTGCTTTCCACTATAGAGAACTACCCTAGTATTGTAATTAGCTAGGCTTTACTAATCCTTCATCTTGATTTCTTTTAGGTTTCAGCCATACGTCTACAAGCCATAGTCATAGCATGTGCTTGCATACTTGTGTATATTTACTGTGGAGGACAGATTCAGTCCCTGGGAAGAGTGTGGCCAAGAGATTCTGTGCTTCAGTGCAGTAGGACTGGGAGGCACTGTGACCTATAAGTTAAAGGAGGTGGAGCGGCTTACCTATGCTGTGTGAGATGTTGCCAGTGTGAATATCTCCCTGTGTCAGAGTCGTTGCGCTGGGACAGCTCCCACTGATTGCCCTCCAGTCTGGTTCAGTTTCTATAGAGATTCGTCGTTCACCAGGATGAGAAAGTTCCACTCGCTTGTCCCTCAACCGTCTCTCCTGTTCCTCCATCTCCTTTAGAGACACAAGCACAACACACATAACTGACAGATCAACACAGACGCTTCCACACAGCAGATACAGACAGACAATCAAAGACAATCATGGTGTGGAATCTGAAGCTAATAAATGAAAATTTACAAACCGGAAAAGCCCAAATAAATAATGGGGATTGTTTAGCTTTACCAGTTTTTCTATTTACTGTCTAGGACCCTGCACACATTCACTGTGCTGCTAGCGTGACGCCGTCTGATGACTGACCTGTCTGAAGCTCTCCTGCTCCCTCTCCTGCTCAGCGATCAGCAGGGACAGCTGCAAAGCGTGCTCTTCCTCCAGCCTGCGCCTCATTGCCTCCAGAGCCAGCATCTGCCTTTTAACCAGCGCCTCTTCTGGGAAACAAAAACACAGTTAGCAACCCCTCTCTGCCCCAGCGAAGATATTATAAACTCGAGATACCGCATAGTTGTTTCCTGACTCCTCCCTCCTCTCACTAATTATAAATATTTGCACATAACTAACAAGTTAAATGATAGTTTAAATGAAAGACCAATGCTCAATTATAAAAATAGTCTCAATTCATTTTTTCTAGCAACGTAACCTGCAGTGACACATCAAGGTTTTGGGGGGTGGGGGTGATGAGCTGGTTGCAATAAGGGGCACAGGGAATACTGGTCTGGATTCAGATGGGACAGGTTCCATAATAACACAATCAACACCTCCCTGCACTGCAATTAAAAGACTGAGCAAGTGCAAATTGCTCTTATTAAGAGTCTTGTTCCACTGGTACCAGCAGCCAACATACTTATTAAAGCTGCACTGTATTGACACACAGCATTGTAAGAGCTTTGGGGCAACGTGAAGTCATCCAGTGTAATCTGAGAGTGCCTGAAAAATAAAATCCTATAAAATGCTGTTAACCCATCACAACATACTGGACAGGACATACCCCTGGTTCCCTGGCGCACTCACCAACATCGCTGGAGGATGATTCAGTCTTGCTGTAGCCCCCCTGCTCTTCACCTGGTGTGCCTGGATGACTGGTGTTCAGCTGTCTCTCTCTGGATCCCCGCAGCTCCAGGTCCAGCCTCCTCTTGGAGGTGGTCTCGGGATGCTCCTCAGCCCCGGGGCTGCCCACGTGGGGTAGCAGCAGCACAGGGGAGGGGCTCTCCACATTGTAAGACTTGTTGAGGGGGGCGGGGGAGCGCCGGCGTGGAGCTCTCCTGGGCAGACTGTCCTGGAACCCAGGGCCTGTCTCCTCCGCAATGTTCAGACTGGAAGACGAGACGCTGTCCATGGTGTGCGAGCGCCTGCGGAAAGATGCATCTCCGATCACGCTGTCTCCCTGGGGGGCGATGCCAGAGCGGCTATGCCTCCTACTGCCAGAAAAGGGTGCATGGGAGGTCCAGGGCGAGGCCTCAACAGGGACTGGAGACTGAGGTGCGGAGAGCTCAGAACTGGTTGTGAGCACTTTGTTGATGCAGAATGCCGGTTCTCCAGATGCAGCCTGTGGCGTCAGGCTCTCCCTTTGTGGGTTCTGCCCTGTGTGGTGTTGCCCCTTGTCTGCCATAAGACTGTACTCACAGGCACTCAGGGGACGTGGTATGACAATGTTTCCTGCAGAGAGAGGGCGTGGCCGGCGCCTGTGCACCCTTGGGCTCAGGCTGGGCTCAGGACTGGGCAGCCGTGCGTAGGACCCAGTCAGGCTGCGGGGCAACAGGGAGATTGACTCCGGACTGTCTGAATCGGAGCCTGCAGACTGCTGATTGGGAGGGGTGCTGGGCCTAGCAGGGCTGGTGACATCCCACACTACAGGGCTACAGCTGCGACAAGGGGGCTGACCCTTCCCCCAGAGCTCTCCTGTCCCCCCACTGCCCTCGTTCTCCTTATCCGAGAGGCTCTCCCCACGTGCCGCTCCCAACTTGTGGCTGCCCCGGACCCCACGTCTGCCCTGCTCCCTCTCCATGTACTCCCGAGACTTCCTCAGCAAGCTCTGCAGACTCACAGCGTAGCTGCTGGCTTCCTCGTCCTCCTCCTCCCCCCTCAAGCCCAGGGTTGGTATGGGAGTGGGGTGTTCTGCAATGATGGGGGATGCAGGGGCGAGGACACCGTTCTGCTCTTGGGGATGCTCTCTTGCACTGCTCCTTGGAGGCACACTAGCAACCCCTGACACTCTTCCCTTTGGCAGCCCATTCATGTCAGGAAGAAGGGCAAACCCATTCCTGGCCTCTGATTTTTGGGAGTGATCATCTGAAGCAGACACCTGCTCACCTGCATTTGGCACCTTCCGTACCTGTAGGTATTCAGGAGAGATCAATTATAGATCTGGTGTGAGACAATGGGACATGTTTACACAATTTAGCTCTGGAAGCAAAACAGAAATTACCAAATAGTGTTATATTATACTGGTAACATTTTAAAACAGCTGATCAAGGGCTTATAAAGAGGACTATCCTTTAGAATATGTGTAAAAAAAAAATGGATATGTCAAAATCACCTGTAATTTATGAGCAGCCTTGATACAGAGCTTTACGGCATAAATCATCATTCAAACATTATCATTAAAATAAAGCAGGGCTAAAATAACAAAAAATAAATAAAAATAAAAATAACTTCATAATGGAAATGAAAGTACATGCATACCTACATTTATTTCATATTGCTTCACATTTAATCTGCATCAGCATGTATGCTTGGATATTTTATTTTCAGTGACCAAAGCAAGTAGTTACAAGTCACACGACTAAAATACATTCAATGGAATTGGTTCAGTTATAAACAAAAATGGCACAAAAGCAGCTGACAATAAATAAATTTCTACCTACATCGGCCGCAGCCAAAACATGTAATCAGTCCAAAGCTACAACAACAGCTGATCTATCCGCAGTAAAACATCAAGTATGTTGATCCTTAAAACCCATTATTATGTTGCTTTCAGCTTCAGTGGTGATACAGCCAGACTGTTGACCTGTGATCATCCAAACAAGGACGGTTGTGTGTTTTCCAGTTAGTCCGAGGGGGGTAGAGTCTGCTGCAGTTAATAATGAGCCCTGACACTTGAGACAAGCACGCTCCCTTGGCCGCTTTGTGGTTTCCAAGCAGGCAGCTGTAAACAAAGACTGGATCTGGATGGTAAGCATAGCCAGGGGGACAACTGTAAAGAACAACTATTAAATAACGCTTATTAAATAACTACATGTTGTTCCTTGGTTGAGATACATTGCCAGACAGGCAACCACCAATCATGGACATGATATCTGGCTGAACTAAAAAAGTGAATAAACAAACAACTGCAGTCAAAGTGTATTCATTTGGTTAAAAATAACCATGGGTTTTAGTTATAATGCACTTTGTACCTGCAGTTAATCATCTACATAGTTTATTTAAGAACAAGCTTCCACACAGATACGCTTCAAAATAGAAATTTACACAGCACACTTTTTCTTTGGTTTTTTAGGCACCATAAAAAAATGTGCAATTTAGCATTGGTCTGAACTTATTACAGGGTATAAAAAAATATGTGAGAAATTGAATCTGTATTTTAAAATAAGGAGAACTCATCCTACTTATTTATTTGTACATCTATAAAGAAAATTGCAAATTGAAAGATACTGGTTCATTTTTGTTGTCTTGAAATACTACAACAAGGAATCTGTTGCTTCACAGGCATATGATCCGATATAATCCATGTTTAATCATTTTACACTATAGGTACACTTGCCAACTTACTTTCCTTTGATTTTCTTTCTTTTTATTGATGCTCTGGCCTTGATTCATACTAAATTTTATTAGCTCCAATAAGCAACTCATTGAAGTTTGACTTGCCTTTTCACAACCTTGGGCAATACTTGGCATTAATAAGTATTTCAGTTATTTCTTTCCAGCGCTGACAATGAGCAGAGCAGACAATACCATGCTGTTCCACCCAGGACACTGACCTGCACACTTTCCAGGATCTTTTGAACCCGAGTCAGCAAGGCGCTCCTCCTCAGACCATGGCTCGCAGTCTCCAGCTCTACAGCGCGGTGCCTGTACTGAGTCATCTCCTGCCGTCGCTCCAAGGTCAGCTGGAACAAAATCAGCACATCACAGCATTAGGATAACGTATTCTATTATTCAGAAAACAGTAATAGAATATCCTGATATGATGAAGACTGTTTATGTGAGTGGAACATTCTGTTTGCTTAATAGTAATGGTATTGCTTGCAGGGGTGGCGAGTAACCATATCCTAAAACCAACAGAGACACTTAACTGCACAGTCTACATTCAATAAATATCTTGAATTCCTAGCCTGTGCGGGGTGAGACTGGCAAGATAACAAAACCAGAATTTGGTAAACAAAACTGCATTTTCAAGTTTGTGTAAAAACTTGCTTCCCTCTCTATTGTAGCACTTTGTGTGTCTGGCAAAATAATCCACAGCAGCACTGCCCCAGGGACTTACCCCTGTCAACAATCAATAACTCGATTGTGATAATCAATAGCTGCAGTGACCTACATAAAAAGCCGTTAGTCCCCTTGGCTCTTTCAGCTCTCGGAACATGGTTGAAAACAAGTGAGCAACACCAAGGTCAGCTTTTACAACTTCTCTTATCCACGTTAACTAACCATGTCTTGACAAAGAAACAAAAAAGGAAATCAGTTGAGGCAAAAGAGGCTTAATGCAAAATGAGTCCCTCTTTTTTCTTTCTTTAACATTTTCCAGTAACAAAGAGCACAGTCAATATCTTCGCTATAGTCTCTTCAACCCCCAGTCTCTCAGTTCACTAGTCCTACCAGAAAACTCAACAAGACAAAACACTGCATTTTACAAACTGTACGTATCCATATTGGACATTTCTACATTACATTCTTAAATCACCAAATACTACTAGAATAAAAAAAATAAAATAAAAACTGTAACCTGAGTCACACACACACAAACAGAATTAAACCACTGTGGGTTAGATTACACAACACAGTAATCCACTATTGTGTTCTTTGAGAAGCAAAATACAGAAGGATCAATGATATGGTAAATGTCCGTACTTCATGAACTTGTTTAGACATAATTCTCCTCAGTCTTAAAATAATTTCCCACACACCTTATACTGTATAAGGAGCCTTGTGTACAGTACAGACTAATCTATGTTAACCAGCCAGTATCCACATTAACCAATTTACCCTTATTTACTGATCATTTTTTTACTTTTAAAAGTATTTTAAAATTGTTTATTAGTTCTGTAGACTATTAGACATATCAAGCTTTCACTACAAACACATTATATATATATATATATATATATATATATATATATATATATATATATATATATATATATATATATATATATATATATATATATATATATATATAAGCATTACCAACAAAATAAAAAATGTAATCACAGATGAAACTTTAACTGCTTCTTGATTGACAGTTTTACAGCAGTAGTTATTTATTTATTTAGCTATAAAGCAGTTTACCTCTGAGCTTTCTGACTTCTTGATAGTAATCCAGTCTAATCTGACCAGCAGCTATTCTCAAGTATTCCTCGACTGGTTTATGTCTTGGGACTGGCTTGTTTTGTATGTCGATGTGACAGCGATGCTGCTAAAATCCGAATGAGTTCCCAGCCTGAGCGTTTCTCTGTCACTGTACCTGTCAACACGTGCAGCTCACAGCCTGCTGTAAACAGCAACCACGCTGGGGACAATCCACACGGTAACCATGCATTGAGAAACTCAAACACAGGCACATGACAGTGTGAGGTAATGCAGCTAAAATAACCTTGTGAGAAAAGTACCTAAATCACATGTACATATGTTATCAGTTCCAGGCGGATTGATCTCAAATTCCCGTTTGAGAATTTAGGATAGTTCTGAAACCCAGGACTGGGTTCCATGCTGGTGCTAAATTCGGACCTGCTATATGAGCGACATGTGGGAAATGTTTGGAGGAAAAATGGAAAGAAGCTATTGACCCTAAATGTTATGGGATGTGGTCAAGCACACACTATCTCTACTTTGAGAATCCTTACCAGAGGTGACAGGGCAGGAACACCATGGAACTGGATAATGGAGAGCCCCCCCTGTTGGCTGACAGGCAGAATGCGGGGCTGCACCTCCCCCTGGATCTGAGCCAGGTGCTTTGTATAGAACGCCTCATAGTCTTCCATCTCACCACTGGTAAACTGCACAAACACAAACCAAGAGAGCAAGCAATAGTATTGTTATGAAGAAATGGAAAAACAGAACGCATGGTTAAAAACTAGATGCTGTAATTATCTCAGAAGTCTAAACTATGTGGATCCAGCAGACAGACACCAAGAAAAGCATTTTTTTTTTTGTAAATTGACTGGGGACACTGCAGCTTCATGTCTGGCCAAATTAGTTTCTGGCCAAGTGAGTCTAAATGAAATAGTTACAGTACTGTACCTGGGGCCAGGGCAATTAAAACAGAGGGGTGAAAGAGGCTTGCAAAACTTAAGCTACGTGGGGCAAATTCTTATATTTAGGGAGATAGGGAGACTGCCTTACAATGCTTTTGCAAAATCTGACCTGCATGTTACTGTCGATTCTAAAACGATGCTCATATTTCAAAAGCAAAAATCTATTGACAGCATATAGCTACCTAAAAGTCTGTTAGCCATACACAGCTCAATCACACATAGACACATGCTTTATGGGGCTGTCTCCCATATCTCAGCAACACAGCCATGACCCGAGGCCTGGCATGCCCACAGAGCATCAAACTGCACATGCTCTGTGCTGAGTTGTGTTTCCATGGTCATGATTAGTGGCACTAAAACTAAACAAAAGCACTGTGTGAGAGGCCTTATGAGTTAAACGGACAATTGCAACTGGACTTCAATTCAAAAGCAGTGACAGCTGCAAATCTAATGAATAGACGGATTTAATGTTTTTTTCTGACACACTTGGTAAAAGGTCTATTTCAGCAAGTGGATCCACTGAAATGTAATTCTATCAGTAAAAATCCTTCAATTCAAACCTTATTTATCAAAGCTAGCGAGAAACAACAAGAAACACACATATGGTCTTTTATATTGTGCAATACACATTATAAAATGTGCACTGAAATGGTCCCTTTGGATAAGATTTGGAAATGATTGGTTAAAGAGGGAATATAAAATCAAAACCTAGTAATAATCTGAGGTGAAAGCCCTAAAGGTTTACTACAATTTCTCTCATTTTTTTTTCTCTCTCTAAGTGAGATGAAGTCATTTTCCAAGTGTGTCCTGTGGGACACCACATACAACAGATCCACACAATAGGTCTTAATTATTAGGCTTAAATAAAGCATCATTGTTTTTCAAAATAGTTTTTTTTTTTTTTTTTTTGTTAAGTATTCATTTAATATTCTTAATGCCCTGCTTCTGAAATCTACTTTTAAATAAAATATCTTGTAAGTAAGCTATTTCATTACTGTAATATTCCCCATTGAGTACTTGGTATTTACAAATAGTAACAGTAAGTTTGATAGTGAAATCAAACGATTACAGGATGACAGTTTAAAATGACTGATTCCAGTAGAAGTCCACTGCCCCAGAAACCTACTTCATACAAGACACACAGGTATCGGCACATTATGTTAGTTTTAAACCAAAAATCAATAACCTTAAATCATTCAAGTCAATTAATTAAACAAATTTCACAACACAATCTACAAAGACATGCTCTTGGTTTATTATCAAAGAAAAAAAATCAGAAAATGTATGCCAATTCTTTCTTGCAATATGGGTTTGTCTACAATAATATTATAGCAAAACGTGCAGTATTATTCCATATCCCACTTTCAATATAGCTTCATTAGCTAGCTAAACATGTAAAATCTGAGATCATCAATCAGCCTTCATAGCCTCGTAATGTTTGTATAGTAACCTTAGCAGCTACTGACATCAGTCAATAATGCGTTGTTCTGGTAATTAATAATGTGATAATACTTAACACCATAAATAATAACGGGATGTACAAATACAAACAAATATTGTGTTTTGCAAATTTTAAAAAGAAAAGAAGAAAAACAACAGAAAAGAACATGTAAATCAGAAAATACAAAAATACAAATCATGAATCAAATTACACAAAAGTACCCACCCGCCTTACCAACCATGCACTGTACATGTAATTCTGCCTAGAACATTCTCCAGGCTGTCTCTGTTACTCCCTGGTCGATGTATATCTCTTTCTTAACTGGGAGTGCTGAACGGTTTGTGTTGTCGGTTACTGATTTAAAAAAAAAAAAAACATAACCTTTATTTTTGTCCGTTTATGATGTAAAATACCAGTGCCCGCCTCCTCATCGCAGCCGCCATCTTCCGGCGGCAACACCGCTTCCTAGCAACCCAAGTCCTCATCTACTAACTGGAAACACGCCCAAAAGGAACGCCTTCTTATCTGTTCAAAATAACACAGTTATCGACACAAGCGACGCATTTTAAGGGAGGAGATAATCGTCTCCACGCCCATAATAAACCATGCCCCCAAAGCATGCCGCCGTGAAAAAAATATTACCCGTTACATGGGGAATTAATTTTAGGAGTAATGTGTATTTTGTAGTAGTGGTGGGGTTGAAATTGTCAAAATTAACACACCAATGATGGAACAGTTTGTTGGTCTGGGTTAAACGATGTTATTAAGAAACCAAAATCTAACATACAGATGTTTTTTTTGGTTTTTTTTGAAAATCGGTGAGCTGACACTGACTAAATCCCAGCTCAGTCACTGAGTCTATGTGTGACCTTGAGCAAGTCACTTAACCTCCTTGTGCTCCGTCTTTTCGGGTGAGACGTTTTTGTAAGTAACTCTGCAGCTGATGCATACCAAATAATAATAATATTAACTAGCATTGTGTCACATTTTAATTAAACTTCATCACCTAGGATGTTGCTTTGGTCCCATTTTTCAGTTGCAGAAAATGCCATTTGTTTCGCAATACCGCAGTGACTATGTTCTGCTTTGTATTGCAATGCAGTATATTTTGCAATCGTGCAGGCTCCTATGATACACGTAGTCATGCATGCATGCCAATACAGATTACGTGTTGTATGATATTTATCAGCCTAACCATGTGATGCAGTTCACATGTTTTTGCGTTATTATTATTACAGACAACGTAACAGGTAACCTGCAATACGATATTACAGTCAAGGGCAGCAGCATTCACGACCGTCGTGGGCAGGCGATCATCCTTGCTGTTTCACAACGACTGCTTCCTGTGTCAGCCTCGCCTAACAAAGGCAGGAAATTGAGTGCTCTGGGATTGAAGAACCCAGACTCAAACTAGGGGCCCGCTGGTTTTGAACACCGACCCGAGAATGCTTCCGATAGGAGACGGATTTGGCTGTTTCTCTGTCGTGTTCCTGGTTTTGTTGCTGGGGACCAGAAGTCCGCTATGTTCCACCGTGCTAACCGCCTCTGTCTACCTCTTTTTGCTAATGTTCCGGTACCAGCCAGTTCCTGTATCCCGGACCAGGCAGGTCCTGCGGCCCGGCAGAAGAGTAGCCGGTATCGGTATCTCTGTCATTGCACACCGCGGAGGGGCACATGACGCCCCTGAAAATACCCTGGCTGCAATCCGGAAGGTAAGGGGGCAATACCTCACAAGGGCGTGGGTGGGTTAATAAGTGAGCCGCTCAGTGTAAGAAGCCATTTGCTCCGTTCCGCTCCTCCCGAGCAGCTCTGACAGCGCTGCAGAGCAGGTTTCATGATGAGAGTGAGCGGAAAAACGATCCCTCTGAACCGCTCGGTTACATAACGCACCGAGTATGTGTTTGCAATAGCATAAAGTCTGTGTAGTGTCGGTCGTAAAAACGACATGCTTAGCTGTTATCTTATTCATTTTGAATTTAAACGGTCATTTATTAATTGACAAGCTTCCTTTAACTGTTCACTGCTGTGGCTTTAAACTGGGCTATACGACCGCACTGAATGTGAAGCTTACTTCATCCAAAGGTAAATATGCTCTGGGACATACTGACACATAAAATAGCAACATAAAACAAGGACAGTAGTGGGCATTTATATATGGGTTTCCACCTACTGCGAATGTATCACAGTGACCCTCCTCTGCACTTTACAAGCACCTGATTGGCAGTTCTATTTTGGGAACTGCTTATGTAAGTATAATGAAACAGTGCATGGATAAATTTAATGCTTGGAAATCTACTTTCCGTTGTAAACTGATCTTTGGAATTTTATATATATATATATATTTATATATATATATATATAGATATATATATAGATATATAGATATATATAGATAGATAGATAGATAGATAGATACTACAGTACTGACATAACGAAACCGTCAATAATAAGGGTCTTCATCACTCCCCAGGCCAGTGAGAATGGAGCCACAGGAGTGGAGCTGGACTTGGAGTTCACTGCAGACGGTGTCGCCATCCTGATGCATGACAGCACTGTGGACCGCACAACCAATGGGACAGGACCACTCAGTCATCTGACTTACACAGACATTCTAAAGCTGGATGCAGCAGCCAAGCATCGGCTTTGGTAAGCTAGCACTGTACTGGGGAACATTGGGAGGGGAATTGGCAACATAGAGGAAGCTGGGACTTGGGTTAGGAACTCAATACCCAGTAGAAAGGCTTGTGCATATTGTCAATCACTGAGAGTATAGTGTCAGAGCCTAGGTCATGGATACTTCTCTCGTGTGTTCTGTCTTGCAATGGTACACCCTTCTGTCTCTTTAGCTGTATCTTAGGAATCGCTCATCAATTGTGCTTTCAGGAACATTTATCATGGGGAGAAAGTGCCGACACTGGAGGAAGCAATAGAGGAGTCTCTCCGGAACCAGCTCACTATTTACTTTGATGTCAAAGGGCATGCTGACGAGGTACGGGCCAGTCCAATAGAAGAGAAAGAAGAAAAGCACAACACTCAAAATAGATTGATTATTTATTTAAAGACTTTTCCCATTTGGTTCCCAAGAGTAAACCATGTCCCTTTGTGTTAGGCTGCTGCTGCCCTGAAGAAGATGTACCAGAAATATCCCACACTCTACAACAGCAGCATTGTCTGCTCTTTTGAACCTAAGGTCATCTACAAAGTAAGCTTTTTGGTAAATTAAAAAAGGGGGGGAAGAATATGTCTGAAGTTTTATAAAAGCTTGTTTCTTTTTTGCTTTAGAAGGAAAAATGTGCTAAAGGTGGTTTTAGAGTAAAATAGCTTTATGCATCTGACTCATGAAGTTCTATGCCTACTATAGTAGACACTTACTTGCTACTTGCAAAGTGCAAATGAGAGTGTAAAGCTACCAAGAAGGAAGCAGACCCCTTATTTGGCTGTGATATATAGAAGTTGTCTGTGTCTTGTAACCTTTTGTATCCATATATCTTGTGGCTGTGTGTGCATGTGTGTGTTGAACGCATGGTTGTGAGTGTGTTTGATTTAGAAATTCTGAAGTGACCAGGGGAGATAGAGCCAGGTCAAGCTGTACCTGGAGAGCAGTTCAAATTAAGAAATAACCAATGAGGAATGATATAACCAAGTTAAACATGAAAGAGGCTTATTTAGAGCTCTTTGTTAGATCAGAAGAAGACTGCCGCTCTGTATCTCATGCTGTCAATGAAGTCTCGTTTGACTACATTGTTGTAGTGAGCGGATCCATCGGATTCAACCCCCAAAATAACACAGTGAGGCCCAGTTCAGAAGCGTGTTTTACTAAAGCCCGTCCTGTTCTTGTTGCAGATGCGTCAGGCTGACCCGTCCGTGGTGACAGCCCTCACTCACCGGCCCTGGAGCCTGAGTCACCTGGGGGACGGGACGCCCCGCTTCAACTCCCTCTCGAAGCACTACTGGTTCATGCTGCTGGACGTCCTGCTGGACTGGAGTCACCACAGCCTGCTGTGGAACCTGTGTGGGGTCTCTGCCTTCATCATGCAGAAGAATTACATCTCCCCGTGAGTACCTGCTTACTGCTGGCAGCGACGCTGTGTAACTCCCTTCCCAATAACCTATCACTGCACACATAATAATTTACCTCCACTGCACCACCCTTGTATGATGGACATACTTACATTAACATGCCCTGTATATGGAGATAGCAGCACTGTGACAGGATGTTGGCCCTTTTGATTCTTGGCTTTGTATGCAAACAACATATGAAAAACACCGACCTACACCGTCTCGTTCACAGTTTGGAATTCTAAAAGCACCCGGACAAACAATGTAAAGTTATACATTCCTGTTCTGGGGCCAAACTACATAATTTGTATCTGTTTCAGCATGAATGCAACATGCCCCCCTCCCCCTGATCCCTGTGTCTGCTTTCCTTGACAGAGAGTATGTGCGTTTCTGGGAATCCCGAGGAGTTGAAGTTGTGGGCTGGACGATCAATAACTTGGCAGAAAAGGAATATTACCAGAATGTCCTGGGGTGCGGCTACATCACAGACAGTCTGTTGGAAGACTGTGAGCCCCATTACTGACCAAGGGGGTGACCCTAGACTTCAGCCCCCACGTCACTCAGATACCACTCACATTAACAGTGTAGATCATGTTGCATCTCACCAGAACCCAGTGTTCTGTTGTATTTTAATAGATTTTTTTTCTGGTTTCATTTTTTAAATATTTCTTACCAATTTGGTCAATGTAATGTTCAATGTTATTATCACTTCATATGGCTGTATGCTGTAATCGGCTTTTGCAGCAGATAATGCTTACAATGCTGATAGCTGCAGTACTTCCAAATCAGCTGCCAGATCATTTTTTCATTCAACCATTTAAACTTATTTGAAATGTTATTTGAAAAGCCATCACACGAATTTTTGAAAAAAACAAAACAACAAAAAAAGGGTGCTGCTCTTTTTAATTTATATTTTTGCTGCTTGAGCTTCAACAGACTTGAAGATGTTCTCTATAAGCTCCCATTACAGCATGTATGGAACACAAGGGTAGGAAGTGTGTGTCCCTACACCTGAAGTTTCGTTTTGGGAATGTAAGCAACAAGGTTTGCATTCTGATAATCTTGAGTGCACAGAAGGCTAAACTAAAATGTAATATTATTATTTAAATTGTAGTTCATAATTTTATCAGCAAGGAGATGATATTTGGATTATTAAAGAAGGTTTGGAAGGAATGTCTAAAAAAAAAAGATCACTTTCCTGTTTTTTGTGCTCAAAGTTGATGTATCATTTTGTATTTTAACATTCATTCGAGGTTGTAGACTTGTAGCAATCCAAACTGAATTAATTTGGAATCGTTTTGTCTTTCATAACATGCTTTTAATTCTTTTATCATAAAATCTCAGGTAAAATATTTTACTTAGAAAAGTTTGTGCAAGGTGTAAGTCCAAAAGTTCAACAGCTCATTCATTCACTGCATCAGCAGTAACATAGTAAAGCATATCAAAACATCATTAAACATTAACAAGCAAGCACACTGTATTATACTCATAAAACCTCAATGCTCCCAGTGCAATTATCAATCCCTATCAAGTGCTGTTTGAAACACAGGCCATAACACTGTTAATAGGGTGTAAGACTAACATGGATGGCCCAGATTCAATACAATTGAGTGAGGCTGCAAGGTGTTATATTGGGTGGGAGGAAAAATGTATGAAAGTCCTCGTCTTTGAGATTATTTGGACACCAGGAAACCAATCACCTATCTGCTCTCTCTCAAAGTCTGCCTGACCTGTGGTCTTGACTGAAACTGACATGCAACAGATGCCACTTTTTCTGTATTACAAAATACATGAATACAATCACCAATTACTTTAAGCATAGATACATGGAATCAGAGTAAAACTAAAGAGACTGTCGAGACATTAAAAAGAACAAATTCATCAGTCTGCCCATTTGTGCAAGAGCATACTATAGATGTCGGGTGTTTCAATGTCACAATCCTGAATTTGCCTTTGCTTATAGACAAATGGCACAGTTTCAAGTGCCGTGTTCGAGGCTGGCAGCTATAGAAAGTGGTTAATAAAATGCTTACTCCAGCACTACAAGAAACTTGGCTGCTGAGTAAAGGTAAGAGTATTGCATTGCAGTGCCTGCTCCCTCCATGACGGAAGCTGTGTTAATCACATTCGACTTTTTATTTCAGGATATTTAAAACACCAAAAGGCCACAAAAGTACCTGTTTATAACGTTAAGTCAAACATAGATCAGTTATGCATTATGTCCTAGTTTTATAGTCAATTTCTTAAAAAGTTAAACACTGGCATCATTTTAGAGTGATTATATATATATATATATATATATATATATATTGCTACATAATTCAGAAAATTTTTAAAAAAAGTATTTCTTAAGGCCCCAGTTGTAGCATTCAAAAGAGAAGCTAATTTAGGTGATATTTTAGTTCACAGTAAACATAAAAGAATAATTGACAAAATAGGTTCTACGAACATATGCACTAGTAGATGTAAAGTGTGTAAATACATAGACAAACGTAAAAATATAATTAAACATAAGAACACCACATATCCACTAAAAACTAATACCTACTGTAAAAATAGCAATGTTGTTTATGGAATAGCCTGTGAAAAATGTGATGAAATCAAATATGTTGGAGAGACTGGAACTACTTTATATAAAAGAATTCAGAACCACCTTTCATTAATTAGAAATAAAAAAATGAATGAACCAATAGTACAGCACTTCACCAGTCAGGGACATGACATAAATGAAGTAAAGTTTGTAGTATTAGAACAGCTCAAATTAGACAATGCGACATATAGAAGAATAAAAGAAAGTAAATGGATAAATAGACTGAACACGATTATGCCAGCGGGACTCAACAGAAAAGAATGAACTAATTAATTTCAATAAATATATAACATTTAAATAAATAAACAAAATTCATTCAAAAGTTGTGCATGCTGATGCACTGGGGAGGCCAAATCTAGACTGATCCTCAGAGCCAGCATTGCATGATATAATAAAAATATAAGTTTATATAAAGTAGTGTTAATTAGAATTAATACAGATTCAAAGATAGAAGTAAAAATGATGTCACAATATATAGAACACCATTACATCATGTAAGAATAAATCATGAATTTGAATGTAAACAATAACAAGTAGTTGTCATGCCGTCAAAAACCTATAAATACCTCCAATGTTTGGATTCAAACACAGGCTCCCTTGAGAAAGATATGTACAACATATCGAAACGTTGGGCAGCTGGCTCTTTGAGCTATATATATATATATATATATATATATATATATATATATATATATATATATATATATAATTTTAAAACATGGGCCAGTAAACATGACTAAAATTCACAGCAGCTGGACTGTTTCTTTACAGAAGATGAAAGATACTGGCTTCATTTGCCCACCAATCCATTGGTATAAGGTCACCACCTCCAGCTTTAATATTGTAACTGTGACATCTTGAACAATTAAGATCTAGTGTAAACCAGCTAAATCTGGACTGTTGAGAAGAGTAGAAAAATAGTCTGTGCTGTAACAATAGATGCACAATCTGTGGTAAAACCAAGGGAGGTCATGCCAAACGCATTTCCAGAACCCTCGGCGTCCACTACACATTAACCCTAGAAATGTATAAGGTCCCGTCATCTGAAGGGCGCGTCCACTTTAAATCAGCCAAAAGGGGCGTGGTGTGGTGACGTTACAGGTGGGTGGTAACACTGAGGATCTTTCCGTCTGAGAGCTGGTTTCATCAGAAAACAAGTCACATTGTAGCTCCAAAGCAAAGTTACCTTGCCAGATATTACGATAGCGGCACAGACAGCACCCAGGAATACCATACACAGACGCGCATTTGCTGGACAGTCTTCTAACATTGCACTGACTTGTACACTGGCACCAGCAGCACGTTGCACTATTCAATTGACTTTTAACCCAACACCAGACGCACGTTTTGCAAGATCTTACTGTTGGCTGGGAATACATTGCGGCTGCTACAAGCACAAAAAGAAGCTCGGGACAAACGAACGCTTGGCTTTTATATTTTTTTGTATTGCCTTTTTTTTGTACGACCTTGCTACTTACAGTTAAGCGTGAGTCATTGGTAACTTTGCAAAGTGCAATACTGAGGCCGGTTACATTGTTATAGCACATGATGTACACTATTACCAGGGGTCCCAGCAAACTTGCCACACAAAGGAGAACAGGTAAAAAAGGACTTTGTATTATTTCACCAGTCTTTGTGTTGTATTGTGTTACAAGTTTTCTAAAATCATCTATATATTACATTAGATTGCTGTGATCAGTACAGGATAAAGCAAACATAATACATTCTTTTAAGGCTATGCATTGGTTTACCTAATGCGAGCAGTGCTGTTTTGTAACTTTAGTTAATTTATTACTGATAGGTCCCACGCAGCAAATCGACAACAAGATCAACGACTTGAAGCAGAAGCAGGCGCAGTGGCCAGTATCTGAGTAAGTGACATAATCATATATAGGTATTTCAAATGCAGTGCATCTACGCTACCTAGTTTTACAGTGACTGTCGTCCTTGAGTTGTAAATATTAAAGTGTACCGTAAGGCAAACCCTACCTCCTCATTTATTTGCAGTATCCTTCTCGTCTGTGCGTAGTAGTGCAGCGTGTGCTCGTTTGCTTTTATGTATAGCTATACGCACAGTTTTATCTTGCTGTATATTTTAATGTTTACGCATTGAATTTAAAGCAGCGGTTTATTCAGTGTTCTTTTAAATGCCCCGTGTCTTGATTTTCCTAGGCGGAGGTGACCTTGTGTTGAGGTTACTCTGTGCTGTGGTTCCACGCTCGGTTCAAAGGCAAATGCGTGGGGTAATCCATTCACTGCAAACGACTTTTGGGGACACCCCGTTGCACGTCAGAAAAAAATACTTTTATTTGGATTAAACTCAACTTTACCGTACATTCTCTTAGGGATTTTAAGCAATGACACGTATACGGATGAAATAAAAACGGTTTTCGAGTCGCGGCCTCTCCAGATCATTGCCCTGCTCTGTTGCACTGCTGCCGATGCAGAGTGGAGAGAAAACAAAATACCTGCGGACATGGAAGGCGAAAAACTGTAACCCCAAATCGAACATTGCGGTTCTCCCTTTACTAAAACAGACTGTATTGTAGAACAATAAAAATAAACCAGTAGATTAAGGTAAGCTTTTTATTAATTCAGTCCCCAGATGTGCTAACAAGAAGAATGCAAATAAGACGCCCATTGCACACCAGTTGGATCCATTTCTGGTTTTACTAAGAGCTCAAACTAGGTCGCCTGAAGCAGGTTTTAAGACATTGTTGCTGAAAAATAGGCTTTGTGTTCAAGTTATGCAGGTTATGCAATGTTCATGTACAATGAGCAGGAGCATCAGCTGTTTTTCAGCTTGCAGTCAGATTGTAATAATCTGAAACTGAACAAAATGCTCTTCTTATCAAAGTGGGGTGTGGAGTCCAGAGACTTAGATAAAGTATATGTGGTTCTAAATATCAATAGGCGAATCATATATGTAATGTGCACAGTCAGAAAACCCAAACAGTAGTATGTTACATTTCAAAATCAATTGTAATATAAACGTTGGTGGCATTGTGCAATATTATGTGCAGTATGTTTTGTTAAGTGGGTAGTTGGAGTATTGGGTCATGTGCAAAGGGTAGTGATGAATTCTGTCTGGCTCCTGGTTTTGTTTAAAGTAGTTTTGGTTAAATGTGATGTTTGAGAAACGGATGATAAGTAGCCTCCAGTTACAGTTAGGGCAGTGTCATACTTTCTGACAATACCAGCACTAAATCCTATGTTGAAAGCGTTACCCAATTGTTTTTCCTTGATACTTAATATGGTTTTCAAATGTAAAACACAAATGGTGATCTCCTTATATCTGTGTAGTTTTGTGCTGGGTTCACATTGTAGTACATACTGTACAGTATTGATATGGAACCGGCTTCATCAGGATTAACTACTACAGTCATTTGTGTGACTTGCCATGTTATATATGTTTCAAATACTGTATGGTTCAGTATGTGATAACTTCTGACACAAACTTGTGCTTTTGCCAAAGAGTCACCTTATGTGGCAATCATATGCAGTGCTAATAATTGTGGTACCAAGTCTATGGAGGTTTGTCAGGACCTCCGTACTGCAAAGCTGAAAGCTGATGGTTTGACGGCTGTCTTTGTGTTGCAGCAGCCCAGCTCTGAAGCTTGTGTTCAATCGGGTGAACGGCAAGCGGTACCACACGCCACAGCCACAGACAGACTGCCAGGGCGAGGACTACACAGCAGCACACGAGGAGAATGTCAAGTTTGTATACGAAGGTAGGCCTAGTTGACTTACTCTTGGTGGGCATTTTATTCCTTATTTAAGCGATAACTAATGGGCTCTTCAGGGGTGCATCCTCAAATTCAAGATAGTCTGTGCTTCTGCTCAGAGCGTTAACTTTAACCACATTCAGCTCAGTGTTGTAAAAATAGAGACCCTATGTGGAAATGAGTAGATAAGACCTGGGAATGAATGTTATAAAGAGTATTTAAATACTTCAGATCAATAAATCAATTTACATGTGACTTGGAATGTTTAAATGCTTTTAGAAAAATATTTGAATTGATTTTAAATATGTAAATATTTCAACCATCGTCTATTGAAATTCGAAAGATATTTATAAATATTGTCAGATAACGCAACCCATACTGTAGTGTATTTCAGCATTTATTTATATATGCACAAAACACATAATTATATATAGATAGATAGATAGATAGATATAGTGTGTGTTCATGGAGTATGGGGAGTAGTTCTTGCACTCCATAAGAATATTACTTCCATAACCATTCCTATGTGCAGGTCTGCATGTTAAATACAACGATCAGATGTTTGAGTTATTCTTGGGTCGCACTCTGTCTGTTACTGTAGTTCGTCCAGACAGATTAAAGTAATGCATTCAAACACATTGAACCAATGCAACCTTTACAATCATTCAATACAACAGGGATCTTTAAACGCAATGGTCTTGTGTCTCTGCAGCCTGGCGAGAGGTGGAGCAGCGGCTTGGAGACTCGCGAGGGGCAGAGAACGGGCACGGACCTGTCCAGTATACAGAGAAGTCACCCAACCCCAGCTTAAAGAGTGAGTACTCTATAGGGTAATGCACCATTAAAGTTGTTTTTCAGTATTTCCGAGCTACAGCATGGCTTGGAGGTGACTTTCCAGGCAGTAGCAGGCGTGATTAGTGGCAGGAGCGTCAAGGAGGGAGGAAAGGTTTCGCTGGAGCACACAGAAGCATAAACTATGGAATCAAGGGACCACCAGGGATACCTATTATTGTATAAATTAGCACTGAATGGATGCTGATGCTTTACTTGGAATGCAGGAATCCCAGTGTCCCAAGTCATCTTATAATTCAATGCAGTGTGTTCTGCATGATCCTCTCTTACTTCGGCTCATTATTTGCCATTCTTGCAACTCTTCTTCAAAACCGCTGTGAAGACTCCTCAAGGATAATTGTGGGAATGTGGGGGGAATAATATTAGCGCTGAAACCTGTTCACCACTTCCCCACAATTAGCTATTGAGGAGTCTTGTAGATGATACAACGTCCCTTTAATTCCTTGGCCACTTTGTTTTTCAGATTTCGTCCCCATTGATCTGGAGGAGTGGTGGGCGCAGCGTTTTTTGGCCAATATTGTGAATCAGTCCTGAAGGGCCCATTCAGCTCCAGATCAGATTCTGGTGCCTGTCCCTGGATGATGGAAACTGTCTTTCTGGGCTCTCGGAACCAGCTTCAGAGGCAAGAGAAACCGGACACAGGCTCAGTAACCGCACTGCCACGGTGACAGCGGCTCAACGCTGGCCTTGCTGAAACTGCCCATTTCCATGTTTTTTTTGTTTGTTTGTTGTTGAAACAAGCTTTGTCATAGCTAAAGAAAAAAAAAGGTCTTGGCTGTTATTTACTAAAAAAAACTAAAAAAAAAAAAAAAAAAAAAAAAGTAAAGAATATTTTCTGAAAAGTGTTGGGTTCTGAAGTGAAATTCTTTCTGGGCGCCTGCTCTGGGCTGCGAGAGGCATGTGGGACTCCAGATCAAGAACAGAACAATTTGCCAGATTTATCCAGGTCTTTACACGAATCAACTCCATTGCTTGTTTCTAGTTTGGCAGCAGTTTCCCTTACAGTAGGTGTTGCACAATGGCGTGAATCCCTTGAAACATCTTGCTTATTAGCAGTGACCCCTTAATTTAGCTTCTCATTATATGTTAAAGCTTGACACCTAACATGATGTCATGGCAGGTAAATATACAGAACTACTAACACGGATATTAGTGGGTTAATGGGTAACTCAACTAGTAGCTCAAAGCCCATACATCATTTTTGAAAAGCAGTACCAGTATTGTTGCAACTGGGCCATTTGGACCCTCACCCATATAAAAGTTGAGTAAAAGAGCAAAGTGAAATAAAGGACAGTAACAACATTGGAAAGCACATAGAAGTATGGTAAAGCACACGTTGTTTATACAGAAATAGAGATCCTTTCCCAGTCACTCACTTGTGCTCTCTGTAGCGCTGTGCTCCTGTCTGTGGTCAGTCCTGTGGCCCCACTGGGTAAGTGTAAGCCCTTCGTCAGCCAATTCCCTCAGGGCACGCAGGGTTGGTTTCCCTGGGAGCTCTGGCTGGCAGACTGGCTGTGTGGTGTGGGCTGGACCAGGGGGTCTGTCTGCATTCCAATAAGAATCTGCTGTTTGGGACTCTGCACCTGAGCTGCCAACTGCTGACACACTTTTCCTCTGAAACACAGAGAAGACACAGCTGTAATCAGGAACGCAAAGAGTCTGACAGTCTGTGCAGTTTTGTGGGAGTCGCTTCTTGTCCTATCTCCAAACAGGGTCAAATCCTCAGATACTGAGTGTATGTTATTACATGGCTCGATAGGTGGCGCGAGTGCTGGGGTGTAGAATGATTTCAGGGAGCAGTGGTTGTTGTCCTGCAAGGCGCTCTGGTCCCAGTGTGCTGGTTTTCGCCCCCTGGTAGCTTGCTGGTGGGGAGGGAGTGGGTGCACAGCCTCCAGCATCACCTGTGGCTGGACCCCCATCTCTGACACACAGCGCTTCAGGTGGGACCCCTTGATCTTGCAGGAGGTGAATTGTTTCCCACAGATACGGCAGTCTGGGATCCTGGAGACTGCGGGGCCATGGCAGAAAGGACTTTTTGGCATATCTGGCCCTTCGAGTTCCTGCCTCCCTCTGCAGGGTGCCTTGCCTCCCCTGCTGAAAAATGAAAACACCATTCAAATCCTATCTAACTTCACTCTATAGCCTGGGGATGTCGGCCTCAAACTTTACTGTTAAATGTTGAATTCCTTGAGATCAGGGAGGTGAATTTCCACACGTACTGTGATACAATGCTGCTGTGCACTCTAATCCTGCTGCAAGGAAACATTCCCTCACAAGCCCATTTCCAAGTGAACCACCAAAAGAAAACAACCAACAGCACTAACTTTGCTCTTTGGTAATAATCTCCTCCTTGGTCTCAGCTCGATTGTGTCTCATTCTCTCCGGGATGGCTCTCTTGAACTGCTGTATCCCTTGCAGTACCAGATTCTTCATCCTGGGGCACACTGCCCCCCTGCAACCTGCAGCACAGAGGAGCTCTTATGGAACGCAGAGGTGCAGACAGCAGGAGGGTGCGTGACATTTAGAGAGAATCCACAATAGGCTAGGAGTTTGAAATATAGCTGGGAGCTAGTTACAGTTTTTTTTTTTTTTTTTTTTTTTTTTAAATCAGGCAGTGTTCCCAATATAAAATGACTGCAACGGCCACTGCAGATTTTGTTTCTCACATGAAGTTTCCTATGTTAAAAGACTATCAGAGAAGCACGAACAGCTGAAAGATAGGCTTTTAGACAACCTTTGAGGTATTTCATCTTTTCTAAATCACAATTCAAGGTCTCTTAATCACTCTCAAGCTGTTTCTGAGTTTTGTAATATTAACAAGGTAATTTCTCTATTTAAAAAAGACTGGAAAAAACACTTTGAAAATACCACTTCATTTCTAATGGGATTTACCCAGACAGTGGCAAAATGCGATTTATACATAGGACACAGTGCCACATAGTGGCTGAATCTAAATCTAAAATATTATCTTAGCACTGTTCTGTACAATGTGAGATTGAGGCAGACAGACTCCGACACGTTCAGCTTGTTCGATGTGGAACAAGAACAGGTAGCCTTCACGAAATCATTTGGTTCCATTTCTGTTCCAGCATCATGGCTGACAGCGATTTGGGGGATGCTGTTTGTTCATTGAGATTATTTGAAGCAAAGAGAACGCGATTTGTTTAAAATGTGAAAATGTTCACACAGTAACCACACTTCCAACACATTTCCAAAAGGTTCTTCGCTTTTAATACACACAAAACAATAGTTACTTCGTTATTGAAATTAAAGATGTTTTAATACTGGGGTATAAAGAATTTCTCATCCCCCAAAAACTCAGATTTACTAAAGAAAGGACAATGGCATATTAGCATGTAAAGGATATCCTAGCACACATTTTGGAGGAAAATAAGATTTACACAAAAAAAAAAAAAAAAAAAGAATATCTATATATATACATAAAGGACTTTCACAGAAGAACTGTCACACAAATACTAAATCATTAGAGATGCCAGGGTTTCAGGAGACTCTGCTCTGGTTTTTAATTTGTTTTTTTAACAGAGTGATGTCCATCGACACGCTGGACATTTAGGACCAGGGTGAAGTTCTGTCCATGCAGACTAAAGCAGTACAGGTAGCTGCGCAGTTCACTGCCTGCCCTGGCTCTACACGCTGGATCAGTGCTTCTGCAGGGCCTTCGTCAGCAGCTCATTCAGACGACCGACCATCGGACGGGGGTCATCATTCAGTCCTGCTGCAATCATAGCATTGTCGTAGATCTGAAGGAAGAGGACACAGACAGGTTTGACCGTCACATGTTTTATGTGTTAAATGCAGCTACAAAAAACTAACAACAAAGTTACTTTGGGGGGGGGGGGGGGGGGGGGGGTTCGAGATAGTTATTTACCAAGAGATGTGTAAGGGGTCGCTTACCTGATCCAGCAGCAACTGGGCCAACTCCATGTCGGAGTCCTTCAGCTCATTCAATTTCTTGATCAGGTCATGGCTGTGGAGAGAAAGGGGAGCAGAGGATAGAAGTGAGAAGCACAGCATCATTTTACATGACAATGTCAGCTTTCTGTGGGGGCACTCTCACAAGTTCAATGAACACCATGGGCTGCCTGGTGTGGGGATGTTGTAGCTGTGCTATGGGTAGACGGGGTCTTACCCAGCATTGATCTCCAGTGTGGGCTGCAGGATCTGAGCACGCTCCTCGCTGGTCTTTGCCAGCTGCTGTGTGCGCAGGAAGTGGCGGGCAGCTCCCATCTCCAGCACTGTGATCATGGCAGGATGGGTGTCCAAGCGAGGGGTCACCTGGAGAGTGGGATTAATAAGGAGGCTGCAGAGAAGCACAGGCTAGTTTTTTTTTATATTTGTTTCCCAAATAATATATCGTTGTTATTGCATGGTTAAAGGATATGTAATTTATTGATGTGGTCTTGATGGATATTTAATTGGTTAAGAGAAACAATTTAGAACAGCGTAGGCACAAAGACCAGGAGTAAAAGGGCCAGCTTTGGCAACCCCTGCCTTAAACCACGTAAGAAATCGTCTATCTGCAGTGTTTGCCAAGCTGCTTTTTTTTTTAGTATATTATATATATATATATATATATATATATATATATATATATATATATATATATATATATATATATATATACATTTTTGAAAATCTGCATTTTGCATTCATTTGTGCGTGTCTCATACATACTGTTTCATGTGAACACAGTCATACGCAAGGGGCTGCCTTGCATGGGGTTCAGGTGGCAGGGCCGGTCTAGGGTACCTTGATGTTGGTGACACGGGATCCCAGAGCATTCCTCATCCAGGCCATCAGGTCTTCAGCCTGCTGCTGGGAGAGGCGCTCTGATTCTGGGGAGAGAAGGAAAGACAGTCACCATGCAGCCCTCCACTCATCAATGAAAGCATAACCATCAGTAACTTTAATACGTGCCCATGTCGGTGTGGAATAAACCAGTTTACAGCTTGCCCAGCATGTTTTTGTCCTTGTCTATATCAGGAGATACTGCACATGCACACACACCTGGCTTGGAGTCTTCGTATTTCTCTTCCTTGTAGTGGTCGACCACGATGTCAGTTTCCACAGAGATCAGCTTCTTCTTATCAAACTCCCGCAGATGCAGCAGGGTCAGCTCGTCAAATTGCTCAAAGCAGAACAGCACCTGGGAGACCAACAAGTAGTTGTCATTTTAATTTAAAACTATCTGAAAAACACAACTTCAACAGCCATATGCCATGGTGGGTTTTGTTACATGAGAGTAGCTGTTATTTGCTAATATTGGACTCGGCTTTCACCAAGATAAAATGAGATGGTAATGATGGGGACCAATCAAGACGTAGCTTCGCTGTAATATGAGCCTTCAGCCCTTCCTATTGGCCTGAATGGGATGGGCGGATCACTTCACAGGAGTCATCAGGTGGGCACCTCCCATCTTCAGTGTTTTGTTGACTAGCTTGCGACACCTCAGTAAAACTCAGCAGTGATGCTGGCGTCCCAGCACCACTCCCTCTCCATCCCAGCGCAGTTTCCTTACCTTAGCCATCTATTCCTTTTTCTTTAATGTTAACTTCCTCCATCATTTGCCTTAACCATACTTTTGCGCTAGGTGAATTCAATGCACACCACATTCTGAGATCCTGGGAAGGGGCGTGGATTAAATTCAACATGCTAAACTGATCACAAGTTTCTCCCGAGCAGACACCAGCTCACCTCCATGTCCTTCTTCCTCATGGCCTCGTAGTAGGGAGAATGCTCTGCAAGGTGCCGGTTGGGAGCACACAGGTAGTGGATGTTGCGGGTCCCTGCCTTCATGCGGCTGCTGTACTCCTGCAGGCTGGTGGTCTGCCCTGCCGGCAGGGCAGAGGACTCGAAACGCAGCAGCTTCCCAATGTCCTCCTGCAAAACAAGGACTTGTTGAACTACAAAGACGCTGCTCTGTTGGGTGTTACCATGTACAACTGAACCTGTCTTGTACGCTATAAGAGATAAGAGGAGAGTCACTTGAAGACTCTTATACCATATATCATAAGGGTAAACTGTACACATTACAAATCATCTTTTAATTCATGTAAAGATACACAGTTAATGCCATTTTATCCATATCCTATTTTTTGTCAGTTGGTACTGGTGGTCTACCTTGTAGGAGACACCATTTATGGAAAAAAAGACAGACTGGAATGTTCTTAAATAGAGCATTTTAATTGTCCGAGAGTGAATTAGTGGTCATTTTTTTATCATTTTCCATTTAACTGCTCTCCATGTGTGTGGGGTAATCTACACAAATTACACAAGAATGTTTAATTAAACACCAATTCTCATCCAGGTGTCAAAAACCAAGTGCATTTCAACCTGCGGAGAAGTCAGAGAGAGGCTGGTCGCCATGGTTACCTTGACATCCTGCTCAGCAGTGGTGACAACTCCCTCCCTGATGAAGAGCCCGTAATCCTCAAAGAACTTGGCGTATTTCTCCGGCTCCTTCCTGCTCTGATCCACCAGGAACTTAATGATACGTTTCTGAAGGACATCACTCAGCTTCCTGAGAGAGAGAGAGAGAGAGAGAGAGAGCGCCTTAATTTTAAACATTCAGTCTTCAACCTCATGTGGCAGCCATTTAAACTTACAAGGCACTTAGCTTTAGGGGCCACACTGCCTCCCACTAGCTACTAGTGATCATAATACCTTCAAGTCTCTACGCTACAACCACAGGGGGCCACAAGACCCCCCCAAGTCACTTAGCTCAAATGGACTATGTGAGTGTATCTGGGGTGGAATGTGTGGATTCTCAATCTCACCTGATGAGGGCGCTCTCCTGCAGCAGCTCTCTGCTTAGATTCAGGGGGATATCCTCACTGTCAACAACACCTGTGCAAATTAAAACAAAATCACTGTTAATGTTTTTTAATGGCCAAGTGGGTCTATGGCTTGCAGTATACGTGCCTAATCCTAAAGAGAAAAAAAAAAAAAAACATAAGACAAACACAGTGTCTAGGTCACTCTCTGTGGTGGCCTCTCACCTCTCAGGAAGCGCAGCCACTTCGGCAGGATGTCGGTGGCTTTGGTCTGGATGAGGACCTTGCGGCTGTACAGAGCCACGCTGGAGCCCATCTCCCGGCTAACATCAAACATCGAGGGTTTCTACAGAAAGGGCAGAGAGGAGAGGGGGTCAGGGTGCTAGTGTTAAAATGTAGTGCATCAATGATCCTCAACATAAGCATTATAATAATAAAAAGCACAGTTTCATTGTAAATTTAGAGTTAAGCATAGCACACACACACACACACACACAGTCTCTCCTCACCATCTCAGGCACATAGAAGATGCTGCGGATGTTGAGGGGTGCGTCGGTGCGGTAGTGGAGGGTGTAGCGCGGCTTGTCGTATGCCTGTGCCACGTAACGGTAAAACTCCTCGTGCTGCCATTCACTGATCTCCTTGGGGTCCATCGTCCACAGCGCCTGGAACAGACAGAGCAGAGCGTGGAATGAAGAGGCTTGTTCAAGGGTGAAACGGAGCTGGAAGCATCCCTCTCTGGGTGCAGCCAGTCCTTACCTGTAGGGTGTTCAGTCGCCGACCATTCAGGAACACAGGGAAGCTGACAAAATTGCTGTACTTCGACACCACCCCTGAAATGAGAGTTTTTATGTTATGCGCTGTGATGTCTGTGTGCATGCATGTAAGCGTTATCCTGTTTCGTTTACCTGGTTGCAAAGGAAATGAGTCTTTACCTAGTTTTGCAACTGTACACCTCGTGGTCAAAGAATAGTCACTTTCAGACATTCAAGTCTGCTGTAACCAGGTACTCTCACCTTTGACCCGGTCCTCTGAAGCAAATTCCTTGCAATCATCCTTCAGGTACAAGACGATCTTGGTCCCTGTTCTGACACCGCTGGCTTCCGCAATCTCAAACACTCCAGATCTGTGAAGGACATGTACAAGGGAAACCGACACAAATTAACCAGAAATAAGAGTTATAAAGACACAATCCTGCACCTTATAATGAACGATAAAATACCCTTAGCTCTAGCCCCCTGCAATATAGGCACTGGTCTAAACTGTAACGGCTGGTTTCAGAAACTACTTTAAGTGAATTTAGGCAAGGTAGTCCAAGATTAGTGCTAATCTGGGTCTGTGAAACCAGCCGTAAGCTTTAAACACGTACTCTGCACTCTAACTCTGACAACTAAAACCTTTCCTTCCCAGCTCTCCAGCACCATTGCTCTGCATCTCAACAATGAGCACCAAACGCTCCTTTCTCTGCTCTCTAGTGTGGACCTTGCAAGCTTGTCTCTCACCCATCAGATGACCACTTGTTGCCGACGCTGCCTGGCTCTGCGGACTGCGAGTACACCTCCACCCTGTCTGCGACCATGAAGGCAGAATAGAAGCCCACTCCAAACTGACCGATGATCTTACTGCTGGCATCCGACTGGCTCTGGAGGGCCTCCAGAAACGCCTGCGTGAAACACAGGGCTGGGGGTTTTCTAAAGTCTATTGAAACATTTCCAAACAGGCTGCTGGAATAATCTGATCCTCTCAAGATCGTCCGATTCAGTTTAAATCAAAATCACTGTCGGAAGTACTTGAAACTTCCTGATGCACTGCAAGATCACATGGGAGGGAACAAGCAGAAAGTTACTTTACCTTGGAACCGGAGCGTGCGATTGTCCCCAGGTTGGAGACCAGGTCTTCTTTGCTCATCCCAATACCTGTGTCCTGCAATAAGAAAGGGGCGTTCGAGAGGCACCAGTTAGCCTACTCACATAAGGTGTACACAAAATAAGGAGATGGAAAGTTGCTTAATAGCACTAAGAAATGACTGACACAGGGAGGGGGGTAACAAATTCCAAGAAAGTCTGATAACTGTACTTCAGTTTTCTGAGAACAAGCAGTTTTGAAAAATAAAATGATTGTTTGTTTTTGTTTAATGCAGCAATACCAAATCTCATCCAGTTTAGCAGATGACATACCAAAATATTCCACCATGTGGCAGCAAAGACCACATTTACATTTTATAAAAAAAAATTTTTTTTACCCATTCAGCCCAAATCTGAAACCTACCAGGGTCTTCTCTGTCACAGAAGCAGAGAACTCAACTTAACCAGCATACAGAGGTAGTGTCTTATACTAAAACAGCGCACCTTCAATCAGTTCTAATCAGCTGCCCTTGGAACACAATAAATGGAGCAGGCTGCTTCCCTGATATGAGACGACCTGCGAGTGTGCGTGCAGGGCCATGACTACCTGGATAGTGAACGTGCCCTTCTCTGCATCAGTCTGCAGGTGGATCTCCATGGGCTCCGACTCTCCTCCAGCGCTGAGCAGTCTGTGTCGCAGCTTCTCCAGAGCATCACAGCCATTCGAGACGAGCTCCCGAATAAAGACCTACAGCAGCAGGAAGGAGTGCCATTATTATTATTATTATTATTATTATTATTATTATTATTATTATTTATTTCTTAGCAGACGCCCTTATCCAGGGCGACTTACAATTGTTACAAGATATCACATTATACATTATTTCACATTATACAGAGATCACATTATTTTTACATACAATTACCCATTTATACAGTTGGGTTTTTACTGGAGCAATCTAGGTAAAGTACCTTGCTCAAGGGTACAACAGCAGTGTCCCCCACTGGGGATTGAACCCACAACCCTCCAATCAAGAGTCCAGAGCCCTAACCACTACTCCACATTATACTACCAATAATACATAATACACTTTACACCTTACACCTTTCAATTAAGAGCAAAAAATTGAGATTACAGTAAATAATTACATGTAAGAGCGGGTTTGACTAAGAGCAGTTAACTTATAGTAAAAAATATTTGCTCATACGAGTAAAGTCCAGTATGAGCACATAGTAATTACAATAAATGGAGAGCCGCAGCTGTCACACTTAAGAGAACACACGCTGCACGCTTCACCCACCTCTTTCTCAGAGTACAGAGACCTGGCTACAATATCCAGCAGCTTTTTGGTTTCGGCTTGAAACTCGTGCTTCGAGAAAGAACCTGCAAACATTGTGATAGACAACATTAAAATATGTAAATGTTTTTCTTTCTACCAAACCAGTCTACCTGTTTGCCCCCCCCCCCCCCAAAAAAAAAACATATTTTGTAACGATTAGCTGCAACATGATTCAATCTCACATTTTCAGGTTTCTGTCAAATGTAAGTTTTTTGAAAATATTGGTAAAGCTGCTAAACTACGGACAGCATTCCATTCTGTATTGTACATTAACGGCCAGCGGTTAAATTGGTTAACTGCCATTCATTTGGAAGACGGTGCCTTTACATCAATGAGCAACATTACAATGTTTAACACATACAACACAATGTGATCCTGTCCCCTTACCTTCGATGTTTTCAGTGTCGCTGATGATGGTGTGCAGCGGCTCCTCCTCTTTGGTCTCCGCAGACTGGGTGCTGTAAGCCTGCCGAGCGACGAAAGCACTGGAACGGGAGAGCTCCGGGCGCCAGGCGCCTGTCAGACTAACCCCAATACTTTGGTTCACACCTGAAAGCAATAAGATGCACACACTCAGATATGTACCGGTTGTAAACTATACTGATTTACGGCTGAATTGGTTGTGTTCAATAACCATATCACTAGTACACTGACTGCATGTCGGTGGTGTACCTCATGAGACTGATAACTTGTGGAATAATAAATTACCTGCGCTGTAGCTGGCGGAGCTGAAAGCTGCAACGATCCTCCTGCTTCCAGGACCCCATCCCGGGGAAAGCAGATGCCGCAAATCCGCCCGCCTCGGAGCTCCAAAACCCAACCTAAGCAGCGACAAATACCGAGACATGCTTTTCTCTTCTAGTCGACTGACCTTACTGCCAATTCGTGCAGCGTGTGTTTACCCAGTCATCCGTCGCCTGCAAATGACATCATAAAGTCAACCACTGCGCTGCCTGCAACCTCGAAGCGAGACGGGAAGAGCGTTCTTCTTAAAAATTATAACAACTCAGGCTGACATACTTCAATTGTGGGTTGCCACCTTTTTTAGTTTTAGTTTTTATTTATTTTTTGTTTTACAGCGATTATGTGTTTTTGCCAGAAGTAACCGCTGGCACGTGATTAGCAAAGGTCTTGCTTGTCACCTCGAGAGAGAGTTGAAGGTCACGAAGTGGCTGAAAGTGCTGGAATGCGATGGTACTGTCCAGAAATGCATTCACATCGTACAGATTTAAATCGCGTAAATCAGGGGAGCTCCTGATGATTATATAACGCAATGCCAAGTATTGCAAACTACGGAGAGAGACGCAATACGATCGTTTTTTTAAAACGGGCGTTATATACCATATACACTGATTGAAGGTTTTAATTAACATACATTAACACCGTGTAACAATTTTTTGGTTCCTGGGTAGTAGGTGTTATTTCCTAATTGCTTATGCCTCAAAAGTATAGAAAATAGCTATTATTCCCCACAAACTTTGCTTTTGTGACCAGGACAGTGATATTTTGAAATGTACCTATTTCCAATGAGAAAACGGGCGAATTTGTGTCTTTTCGTTCACATAAAGTCAGAAAAAAACAACATATGAATCCAAATTAACATGTATTTATACTAAAGTAATACAAAAATGACTACAAAAGATTTAGAAGCAAGTAGTTTTTCGAGATTTACGATTATACTGAAAATCACTTTCACGAATCAGCCCCCAAATGTAGTCTCCCATCGTGTTCATACGTGCTTGTTAATGTTTAATTTGCTGTAGTAAATCTTACCTTAAAAACAGCATCATCTCGGCTTGCTGAACCACACCCAAACATAGTATTTCAAGTTAAGGAGTGTTTTAAGGATGTTCCATGCTTATCTGGATTTCTGGAACCACATTTTTACAAACTAGAGTACTAAATGAAGTGTACAGTGCTTCACTTTTATATTTACACGACATGCGCAAGCACGTGGCTAAATTGATCTTGAGGATTATTTTATAAACTAAAAATCTCAATCTTGTTTTACAGCGATAGTTGACCTACTATTGCATATTACTCAGCAATACAGAATAAGACACATTTTCACAATAAGTAGACCAGTAGGTTTAAATGACCTAATAAATGTTGGAACAGCAGACAAGTTTGCCTGTATTGCAAAATGTGATGTTTTGAACCTGTCAAATACATGCATTGATTAAATAATGCATTTCAATTTACAATTTTCTAACTTCCTTTTCTTTAGGTTGTCTTACCCCAAATCTGTTTCAGAATGCTCATGCTCATGCCTTTAATCTATCTCCACTTAATTTCCAACTGTGTCCTCTGGTCTTAGTTCCGGTACTGCACTTTATCCTTTCAGCCCTTAACAAGCTGAAGAATGCAAAATTAAGTTATATAAATCAAAAAGGCACTGAGTATACACAAAAATATTTTGGTAAAATGTGACTTAATTCCCATCAGTACTTTAAGAACTCTAAATGGCGCTAGGATGAGGACTGAAAGGGTTAAAGTATTGGTTTGTGTTAATTACTGTAAGTACGCAAATAGTATCATCTATGCAGAAATGGATAAGTGGGTGTATAGCATGATTTTCAAAAGATAAGTGCACTGTGAAGGTGTATTCACAAGAAAGTGCCCCATCATTAACTTTTTAAGTGAACATCCTTTAATACTTTGAAGGAACCCAGGTGACATGTGCATCTCATGTTCTTTATTTCAATTTTTTCTACCCATTTTTCTCAATTTGTGCACCAGGAAAAGGAGGATCAATACATGTCCCAATCTTAACCAATAGGATATTTACTGATCTTTAACCACACACCCATCGGGACTCAAGAAGGACAACCCTCCGTCTGTTGCACACAGTTTATTTAACAATATGGTATACAAGTAAGAAATGAGTTTTTTTTTGTATTTTTTTAAACCAGTTTATACAGTGATTGAGAGTTTTTTCCTTATATTTATAGTAATTGTATAACCTGCATGATTTACACTGGAGAATGGTTTACCCTCAGTTCAAGTTTCATAAGTGTTAATGAGGATAGCTTTAAGGAACTGGTCTTCTCTTAAAATCAGCAGTCAAACAGTGGATCACCTCAATGGTCAATTGGGATCGCCCCCCTTTTTTTCTGTAACTAAAGAAATCAGAGGAGAAGCAAAGCAACAATTTTCTGCATCTGCAAACAGTCCTGGCTTCAGGCCAGTAAGTTGTATGTTGTGTGCAATAGTCTATGTTCCTATCTATACAAATGTAACACTTAAATCTCCAGCACAAACTTCACAAATAGAAAAGGAAAAACAAAAAGAAATTCCTCCCCCAAGCATGTCCTCTGAATTATTGATATAACATTAGAATGCATTAACCAGGAATCAGGGGAAAAACAAAAAAAACTTCCCCACAATTCTCAGACAAATTATTATTATTTTACAGTCATTTAACACAAAAATGCTTTAAAGTTTGCAAAGTACAAAATAAAAAATATGAATATAATGAAATTGTTTTAATTTCAATTTAAAAAAACACAAACGAAAAACAGAGGCACAAGTCCTTTCTGCCCAAAAAAGCAAAACAAAATAAAAAACAAAAAATACCAGAATTGTCAATTTTATCTGGCCTTAACCAAAAAATATACTCTTTGTAAATAATCTTTTTCATTCAACAGCAATTTTTAATCCCTCGACTTGTAGGAAGAAATAGCAGTTCATGGTTTAGGAAACCTTAACATTTCCCAATCAGTTTTTTTCTTTTAAACTTTACATTTCAGTACAAAAAGTTCATTGAGAAAAGAAAAGCCTGCAGTGAGACAGTGTTTGTCTCATAATGCTACAAGCCCTCTACAAACTTCTCCAGCGTGTCCCCCGTTGTGTCTCCCACCAAACCCAAGTCGCTGGACAGAGCACTTCTGTTGGGGTTGTTTAGCTGTGGAAGCATGGCACTCTGCTCTGGCGTGCCCAAGTGTCCCTGATCCATGGTGTTTGCCATGGGGGCTGCAAGACCAGGATGAGGGGAGCCTGTTTGCGGGGATACGTGGTGGGGCGAAGGCTGTATTCGTGGGGAGGGACTGGAATGTGGCGGCTGTGACTGGGGGCGGGGAGATTGCACAGGCGCCGGGGAGCGCACCTGGTTGCCGAGGGATGTTGCCATCTGCTGGCCAGGGAGGTGCGCACCTTGGGGTTGTCCTGGGAGCAGATGCTTCTGTGGGCTCATGGGGTTCTGCTGAGCAGGGGAGCCGAGCTGCTGTTTCAACGCCTGCTGCTGGAGTATCCGCTGCTGCAGGGCTTGCTGGAGTTTCGAAGTTCCATCTGGACCCAGACCTGGCTGCACCATTTGTCCCATAGAAGGTAGCTGGCCCATGGGGCCGCCACTGTTTTGTTTTGCCAGGTATTGCTGCATGCGTTGTTGCTGCATGGCTTGTGAGTAGCTGGCTGCTGAGCCCTGCTGTGCCTGGGGGAACTGGCCGTGCACTTGGGCCATTGATACTTGCTGCTGCTGTAGCAATTGCCGACGGAACATCTGGTACTGGGGGTTCATGTTAGGGTTATGCCCAGGGTTCATTAGCTGTCCCTGGGCACCCAGGCCACCCATTCCATGCTGGGCAGGCTGCTGCTGCTGTTGTGGAGCCATGATCGGTCTCTGCCCAGCTGCTGCCTGCATGGGGGTAAGGTTTTGCATGCCTGGCTGCCCTCCATGTATACCAGGTGGAGGCTGCTGCTGTTGAGGCTGGCTGGCCTGATATTTGGCCGTCCGCTGCTTGATGAAGGCCGCCATGAGCTGGGGGTTTGATTTGAGAATGTTGAGGACTTGTTGCTGCTGCTGTGGCGAGCTGGGAGACTTGAGAGTGAGCAACAAGTCCTGGAGGGCGGTCGGAGGGATGCTGCCTGGCCCGACTCTCTGGGGTGTCTGCATCTGTAGCTGTCCCTGGGGTTGGACCACTCCAGGCATCCTGGGTGGCTGTGGTTGCATATGGGTCCGCTGCAAGGGAGAGGTGAGCGGGGTAGGCTGGGGGCCTTGTGACTGAGGGGGAGGGATTTGAGGCTGAGGGGCCTGTGGTATCTGTTGCTGCTGGGGTGTCTGCATAGGTCCCTGTGGGCCAGGGGGTGGAGGCCACTGCCCAGGCTGCATGCTGGGCATCACAGGGGGTGCACGGGCCATAGTCATGGCCGTCTGCATTGGCCCCACCATCCCTGTGCGGCTCAGGGGGAGGCAATTGATGCTGTTACCCCGGAATAGCTGTTGCTGCTGCTGGGCCTCACGCTCGATCTGTCGGGCTGCCTCCACAGCTGCAGCTGGTGGTTGTGGTTGTGGCTGCGGCTGCTGCTGGGGAGCGGGGAGTGGTGGCGGCGGTGGCGGCTGCTGCTGCTGGAGAGGAGATGCCTGCATCCCTGGCTTGCCATGGGAGATGGGGGTAGACGACTGGTTGCCACGTGGGGTGGCAGGGAAGGCTGAGGACATGCCGCCTACAGGGGTCTGTGGCTGCGAGACAGTGGGCTGGGGAGTGGGTGGGGTGGTGGGTTGCTGCTGGCTTGTGGGGGGAGCTGTAGTGGCTTGAGTAGGTGAGGGCAGGCTCTGAGGCATCACTCTGCCATGCATGGTGGCCATCCTCCTTCGCATCATCTGCGCCTGTTGCAGCCGGTGTTGGAGCTGCTGCTGCCGCAGCTTGTGTTTGATGTTGAGGCAGAAGGGTACAGGGCATTTGTTTTCCTGACAGTGCTTGGCATGGTAGCAGCAGAGTGCGATGAGCTGCTTGCAGACAGGGCAGCCTCCGTTGGTCTTGCGCTTGCAGCCCTTTGTGTGCTGAACCACCCTCTTCATCTTCAGGCAGGACGGCTGCGAGCAGTTGGCGTTGCGGCACTGGCAGGCGTGCACCAGGGACTGGATGCAGCGCTGGATACTCAGGCGCCGGCTCTCCTGTGGACTCTTTGATGCCTCCCCGCCCTGATTGCTCTCATCATCCAGCCCCAGGCCCCATTTGACCATCTTGTGCTCATGTCCTTTAGTGTTGTGGCAGCTGACACAGAGGTCATAGTCCTGCAAAAAGAAAAAAAAAAGTTAGGTTAAAAGTAACAATGTTATATGTAAAACTTCTGTTAAAAAGGCGCTGCTATTCTAGTCCAGCTACATCATATGGGGAGGTTTACAGTCCTAAGCTCAGAAAGCAGGATTATGGTATAAAACAGTGATGACCCTAATTGATCGTGCAATAAAAGCAGAAAAGCCTGGTGAAGTCGTACCTTCGGCAATGCAACAATAATTTGCAGTGTGCTTTGTATGTTTTTATTACGTGAAAACACATCGACCCACAATAACCAGTTGTGACAAACCCCGTCCCCCCGCAGAGCAGTGACAGCATACCTCGCACACAGTGCAGTGCCAGCGCGTCTCCACATGGTGCTTGCACTCGTTGCAGGTGTAGACAAAGCGATCCTGGCCCTGGTTGTGCAGCTCCACCAGCATGCACATGGAGGACCACTTACAGCGGCGCAGAGAGGAGAACTCCCAGTGCTTGTCCCGGGCCAGGGTGAGGAAAGCGTCTCGCCCATCCATAAGGTCACAGGTCAATAGGGGGTCCGGGTCCATGATAGGGGGCAGCGTGTTGATAACTGGGCCTGAATGGAGGTGGATCACAAAAAACACCTGCAGGCAGAAGAGAAATTAACCAATTAGCATACATAGCACAAGGAAAACAACATTACACTGAAACAGTCGTTAATATTATTGAGAGCCTGCGACGGTACCTCTTTGTGCTTTTCCATCGACGCATAAAGCTTCTGGGACAAATCATTTGATACATTCTGCATTCCCGGCTTCTTCTTATTGGCTCGACTCACACTGCTTTTATTCTTGTTAGCCTTCTTGTTGTTCTTCTTCTTGGCGTTTTTACTGTCTCCTGGGATCCCCTGAAGCAAAAAATAAAAGCAGCACATCAAAACCTTTCCTGCTTCAAGGAGTGGTACTGGTTGAAAGGGAGTTGTATGGAAGGATTGTCTAGGACTGTTACAGTAATGGCTAAATCCTCATCAAAATCAGCTTTAGAGTGCATATCGTCTGAGGTCTGTGTATGTGTGCTACTCACTTCAGGAGCTTCACAGGTAGCTGTGTTCTCCTCTTTTTTGCGCTCTTCCTCCTCTTGCTCTAGCTCCTTGATGCTCTCCTCCAGCACGTTGGGCCAGAAGTCCCCGTCAAAGTACGGCAGCTCCTTGGCACTCGTCAGCCGGTCCTCCGTTGCTTGTTTGAAGATGTCCTGTCACAAGATCAGTGAACGTGGTTAATGTGACCTTAAAACTATTCATAATATCAAACGTTAGAAAAAATGAACTTGTAATTAGTGTTGCCAAGTTAGCGATTTTGTAGCTAGATCTAGCGACTTTTGGGTTTTCCCTAGTGACAAAAAAACATGGTCAAAGCAACAAGCAACAAATCTAGCGACATAGCGATTTTCAGAAAAGCAAGTTGCCAAATTGTTTAGTCACATCAGTCACATGCAGCTCAATACACGTTTCTCCCATCCTGTAGTAGTGCAGTCTGTTGCATGCCACGGCAACGTCATCTCGTCTACACAACGTTAATGCGGCCTGATTATGCACGTTGTTGCGTTACTTGCTTGTACTAGGTAGTTACGGAAAGGAACATGTGAAAAGCAGTAGTGGTCCATGTCATTTTTTAAACCATTTTTGAGTACTGCTCCATTCTGACATGTGATCATTTGACCGAAGCGTGCAAAAAAGCATTTGTTAACTAAAAGCAGCCTCCGAGTTGACACTGCACCGTACAAAATGTACAGAAATTATAAGGGAAGTACTGGCACCTCACTTCAAAACAGGCCGTGTTGAGTAGCTTAGGCAACAAAAAAATACAGCCTTATCCTAGGCGAACCCACAGCAATTAGGAGTAGTTATACGTTAATTCAGCGAGAAGCAGGGAAGAGTGGTGTCGACATTTCTGGAGCTTGTCCCACTACAATCTGGTGATGCAACAGGCATAGCAGTGGGCCTCGATGTAATAAAAAAAAAAAAAAAAAAAATCAGGACTGATACTCCAAAACCTTGCAGGAAGAGGAACTGACAATGGGTCAGTGATGACCGGAGTAAACAACAGGGTTTCATAAAATACTGAAAAAGGAATACGGATTACCTCATCTAGTTCTTGTTCGCTGCATTTGGTCATTCTCTACAGCTCGTGGTGTCCCATGCATCTGAAGAAACTCTTCCAAGAAACACTGAATTCCTTAACCCTCTGCGGTCCTATGTCGGACCAGGTCCGACATTACAATTTTCCCTTTCCGGTCCAATGTCGGACCCTCTCCGACATCAAAAAGACGTAAAAAACAGGTCTCTAGTCGTTTTTTTTTCCCGGAAAAAGCAGAGAAAACCATTCAATGGCCGAGTGAGACCAAGATAGATGCTTCTGCATCCAGCGCTCAAAGAATATCACGGACATTTGCAGAGTTTGGTGATAAAACGTGTGATCAGGAGATGATTTAATTGGTATGCACGACTATGAAGAGGTATGTGAAAAATACAGCGAACAAGGGGTGGGGAAGGGCTGGAGATGCAGTACTGAATGTCCTGTTGATATGCAATGCCTTTTAAACCTGTTTTACTGTGAAAAAAAAACCTTTTAAAACAGCGCGTCAAATAAACTGCGCGTGTGAAAATAAATTGGACCCGACCCGCTGTGAATAAATGGACCGCAAAGGGTTAAGAGAGACATACAACTGGTTTTCCTTATCGCTCAGCCGAAAAGAAGCATACCGTCAGGTATATGAAACAATCAACTGTGGAGAACCACCACTGAAGATTACCAAAATGTGCTCTACACATTGGCTCTCCATTGAAGCAGCTGTGAGTAGGATTCTGAACCAGTGGGAGAACCTTAAGTTACACGTCCAGCTCTCTATGAAGGACAGCTGCTACATGGCAGAGATGCTTTTTTCATGTACAGTGATGAAGAGAACGCATGTATTTAAAATTTACCTGATGTCTATACTAACAGTAGTGCAGCATGCAGTCAAGGCATTCGAGGGCGCGAATACTGGCCCTGCTAAGCTTCTCAATATACTGATTAATCTCCTGAAGTCTGTCTGCAGAACGGCTATTATCCCTACAGCACAAATTGATGTTCTTACTACTCCTATTGAAGCTACATTTTTGGCGACTTTAGAATGTCTAAATAGCGACAACTACCACCTTTGTGACGTTTCTCTGGCGACTTCCTGCTGTGTGGAGTTGGTAACACTGCCTGTAATAGACCAATGACAAAGTATATTGAAGACTGCATTCACCTTGTAGTCGTGGATTATCCTCTCTGCAAAGGCCTTGTCCAGCATCTTCCTGTACCACTCCTGTAACCGCTTGGGTTTGGGGATCTTCTGGTCCGCAGGGTGACAGTGAAAAATGTAGTCGTCCCCCTCACTTGGGGGGCAGGCCCATATATGACCAGTCACATACCTGAGTGGGGAACAAAATCTGGTCAACTATTTCGTTTTCTGAGCTGAATGTTAGATTGATTATTTCAAGTTTCACAAAACTAAAAAATGTTTTAAGTATATACACACACACAGAAAAAAAAGAATCAGCTGTTCTGTGATTCTTTCATAAAAAGGCACTATACAATTAAGATATATATTTTTTTCACAATTAAAAGATCCCTACTTACCCAAGTTTCTTTACGTACTCCAGATACCCAATCAAAATTTCATGATAGACTGCTGTACGTAGACATCGAGGTTTGAAGAAATGAATACTGTCAAGGTATGATACATACACTCGTCTGCAGAGAGAAAAGTTGGGAAGATGGGGGTTACATGGAGGTAAAGGATGGTAGACGCGGTATACAAATCCTGAAATTGGAAGCTGGAGGTCACTAGGTGCTCCTTCATAGTCAGCATTATCTATTACAAAGCATTTGTTATTTCATCTTTTCCTAAATTAAATTCAGATGATGTGCAAGTGTGAGTTTTTGCTACTGTCGAAGGTGCAGTACAGAAAGCAGACATAAAACCAGCGTACCTGGTGTTGGGATAAGGGCATTCAGAACCATACTCCTGCACATGCATTCCAAAGAAACATACGTCCGTCCCGTCTATCTCCTCAAAGGCGAAAAGTGCTTTGGTTCGGTATGGAAAGCCATCTGACATCTCACCCGTATCCACAAACCTACAACACAAAACAGACAGAAATCTCAATCTGACACTCCATGCATTCCACTTCCAGGCATTGACGCGGCTGATATGACTTGCAGGTGTTCATGCTCTCTAACTTGTTCAGAAGTGTTCCAGCGCTCTGACTGGTGTCCCACAATGCTACCAGATGAACTGCAAACTCAGACTACAGCCACTGCTTTGCATTTGTCAAAGAAATAGTTTTCTCCATTTGTAGCAAATACAGGAGTATCAAATAGCTGTGATAATGAAGACTAATGGATTTACTATTCATATTACTAAACCATGAATTCTCATCCATAATCTTGACAAATTTGAATGGATTGAGGGAAGTATTCATATTTCAATGATCATAGGAAGTGCTCACTTAGTTTTCATTCCTGGTTTAATTTCCACGTTTTTGTCTGAGCTGGCCACCACCCGTACAAACACCTCCCCTGCTTCTGGATGGTTCTGTCTCTTTAAGAACTTGTTCACTCGGTCTTCTATATACATTCCTAACCTGGTAGTCTGTAACCCTGAGAGAAGGGGGGAAAAAAATAAAAATAAAGAAGGATTAGTGCTTGCGTTCAGACAGCTACAGGGGAACAGGATCACTCAAGCAATCAAAACAAATGATAAACCATTGTACCCGAGACTGAACAAACTGATCTACTACCCAGCAGAGACCTCAAGATTTAACACCACAGATTAATTTAACAACTGAAAAAATGTTGTGTGGGGTGGGGGTTTATGCCATGCGAGGTCTGTACTGAAGCTCAGTGTCTCTGACGGAAGAAAGGGAACTGACAGTTTTCACTTAATATTTATAAGCAAGGGTGTTGCCCTAGCAAGAGCAAGATCAATGGGCACACAGTTCATACAAATGCTTTTTAAAATTCTTTGATACTTGCACACAAGGGCATGATAGGCCAAGAGATGAGGATTACTCAATGGAGAATATCCCACTTTAATAACAAAAACATTGTCAGCTGGGGGCACCATACTACCCCAGGGGTGTGCAATTTTTGAAAAAACTTCAAGGGACAAAATGCTAGAAAAATCTACTGCCCCCTCACCGTCCCACAACACACACACACACACACACACAAATCTTGTTGCCACGGGTGTGTCGGAAAATATAAATTGTATCCCATAATGTATTTTATATTGCAGTACCCTTGTATGTTTAATGTGTAAGAAATGCCTTGCTCAATTAGGCACCTGACAAAATGTCAACTTTAAACCAAAACCCAATGTGCGGCAAGTTTTTGTTTTGTTAACTTAATACCAAATAAAAAAAAAAATGAAAAAAAGATAATTGACTTACTTTTAGAACAAAACTTGTTTTCCTTCCTCGTTCTCCCAGTTTTCTTCAGACAGTTGTCACAGACAAAGCTGAAAACAAAGAAAAAGCCAATTTTCAGTTCAAATACAGACCAATCTACAAAAATATAATATGCTATTCAGAGATTAAATAGGGACCCTTAAAATAATTACCATTTGAAAGATTGAAAGTTGTCACTTAATGAATCCTAATTTACAAGGCAAATACTAATAGTAGCTTACCCAGAGGGCCAGATAACATCGTAATGTAGGACACAGATCTGGTGCATTTTGCGTCCACATTCTTTACATTCAACAAACCTAGTGGTATAGGAAAATATTAGTTAAGCCAGGGCATAATTTCACAAAATCACACATAATGGAAACCCTTTTCTTTGATGATTAAAGTCACTGTTCTTACTTTTTTCTCCTTTGATCCTATTAACGATTATATTAAACCCTCACAAATGCCTTACTAAATTGACTCTCTGCTAGGTGATCTTTATAGTAAAACTAATAAAATATAAGTCATATAGACAAACACGGATCTTCACCATTTAGTAACACAGGTATCAGTGTACTAAAATGTAATGTGCAATCTGTATTGTATATTGGCATATTCAATTTTGAAGTGTAGCCCAGCAGGTGGCGCTGTACTGCAGTAGCAATTCTAAGTAGTGTAGTAAAAAAGCACACAATTTTGCAGCATCAAATATACAAAAGACTACAACTTATTTTACTAGCTGTTGAACCAAAGTGAAACCGACAAATACTAAAGTTTAATATTCCTTCAAAAGGAACTGAGCATACATTGTGACAATAAGCAGAGTTTACATTATCAGCAGTTCATCAATAACCTCACAAACCAAACGACAACGTGCAAATTTAAACCAACTGAAGTTCTCTTCTAAGTCCTCGTACTTTCCTTTATGCATTTCTAGCAGTAGAAGCAACGAGAGTTGTGATTTGCACTCAGTTGTATTCCTGCTTTTAAGCATCTCAGATTGCTGAAGGGTGCAAAGAAAATGTGAACCCCCCCTTCTCATACAGAGCAATTATTTCAGCTTTTGTGGCCGTTTAAATATTCTAGTTTGAGACTCATTTTTATATGCAATGGTCAAAAAAAAAAAAAAAAAACCCACTCAACACACTTCTGATCCCCGAGTCAAGCTGGGTGATCACGTGATAATGGCTGTCCAGTACGGTTTACAAAATGTGTCAAAATACAGGACAGTTAATGCAGGCATTCTGAAGTGATATTAAATGTGGTGGAAATCAGTTGTATGACTGTTACATTTCCTTGATATTATCAGGAGCAGAGAAGCAGGGTTTGATATTAACTGGTGTACCATTAAGTGGGTTAGACTATAAGGAAATGCAAAAATAAAAAAGTTACTTACGGTTCAGGATCTAGTGAATCATTTTTCTTCTTTTCAAACTGATCTTTTGATATCCTACTGGAGTGGGGAAAAGGGAGCGACTACAATTAGACACACAAGCATGAAAGACCTTGAACAAGTTTGTTCTTTGGAAGCCACCCTGCTCCCATTTCTTTAAAAATAAATCAAGTTTCAGAGTTACTATTTCTTTATATGTCTAGCATATAACAAATAAAACTGCTTATATAATGACTTCAAGTTTCCATGGAATAAGCAAGCAGAACAAAGAACATATATATAGGGCTTGAATTTCAGTTTTAATTTTTTGTTGAGTTCGGGGGTATTTTTTAGTTTTTATATTATATGGCAAAATTGGTTGTTATTAAAAATAAACAAACACTCAAAACTCATCAATTTTCAGTTTGTATAATAAATTCCATGTACATTTTACCAATACAGTGTTGAAGTGAGGATGTCCACATTCAGGATTCAGGCAATTTAGACAGAACCCTGGATGCATTTTGAATCTGAGAAGTTTTTCATTTTACACCCCATTACCTTGCGTGTATCTATCACACTGATGTTGGTTCAGATGGAGCGAAGAAATAACTATATAAATAATTCAGCTGGATGCAGACATATTCCAGTCTTAGTTTTAGAACAGCAGCTCACACATTTTACACACTGCTTTCTAACCTCAACTCACTGCCTGGTTTGTCAATAAAGTTTATTGAATACAAAGATCCTTAAAATAACTTTATACAAACAATTAGAAGGCAAACACTAATACACTGCTGCATACTGCAAAGCAAGCTTAAAGTTAACAGGGGTATTTAATCAACTGATTGATTAGCCTTTTCACAGCAAGTATTGGTCAGTAGCAATGTCTTTGCACAGTGCCCGCTTTAAGACATTTTCTTTATGTAGAATAGGTCTTCGGGGTGTTTTTTTTTTTTTCTGTTATTATCGGTTAAAACCAAAAACTTCAAGCCCTACATATATATGAACAAATCAATTTCCTCTAGTGTACAATTAAATACAGACATGCTCAAATTTGTTGGTACCCTTACAGCTCATTGACAATGCTTCATTCCTCCTGAAAAGTGATGAAATTAAAAGCTATTTTATCATGTATACTTGCATGCCTTTGGTATGTCATAGAATAAAGCAAAGAAGCTGTGAATAGAGATGAATTATTGCTTATTCTACAAAGATATTCTAAAATGGCCTGGACACATTTGTTGGTACCCCTTAGAAAAGATAATAAATAATTGGATTATAGTGATATTTCAAACTAATTAGTTTCTTTAATTAGTATCACACATGTCTCCAATCTTGTAATCAGTCATTCAGCCTATTTAAATGGAGAAAAGTAGTCACTGTGCTGTTTGGTATCATTGTGTGCACCACACTGAACATGGACCAGAGAAAGCAAAGGAGAGAGTTGTCTGAGGAGATCAGAAAGAAAATAATAGACAAGCATGGTAAAGGTAAAGGCTACAAGACCATCTCCAAGCAGCTTGATGTTCCTGTGACAACAGTTGCAAATATTATTAAGAAGTTTAAGGTCTATGGAATTTGCTAAAATGCATATTGACAAGCCACAACCCTTCTGGGAGAATGTCCTTTGGACAGATGAGTCAAAACTTTAGCTTTTTGGCAAGTCACATCAGCTATATGTTCACAGACGAAAAAATGAAGCTTTCAAAGAAAAGAACACCATACCTACAATGAAACATGGAGGAGGCTCGGTTATGTTTTGGGGCTGCTTTGCTGCGTCTGGCACATGGATAAGAACAAAACACTGGACTATTCTGAAGTGGCCTTCTATGAGTCCTGATCTGAATCCTATCGAACATCTATGGAAAGACCTGAAACTTGCAGTCTGGAGAAGGCACCCATCAAACCTGAGACAGCTGGAGCAGTTTGCTCAGGAAGAGTGGGTCAAACTACCTGTTAACAGGTGCAGAAGTCTCATTGAGAGCTACAGAAAACGTTTGATTGCAATGATTGCCTCTAAAGGTTGTGCAACAAAATATTAGGTTAGCGGTCCCATCATTTTTGTACATGCCATTTTCATTTGTTTTCTTATTTACAATATTATGTTGAATAAAAAATCAAAAGCAGTCTGATTTCTATTAAATATGGAATAAACAATGGTGGATGCCAATTACTTTTGTCAGTTTCAAGTTATTTCAGAGAAAATTGTGCATTCTTCGTTTTTTGTGGAGGGGTACCAACAAATTTGAGCACGTCTGTATGTAGGTCTATTTAGGTCAGTGAAATATCCATTTACTTTTTTTTTTTTAAACCAGGTGCAGCATTAACCAGCATGAACTTCTGCCATTCATGTTCTATTCCTCTGTATACACGTGTGTGTATTGACAGCACCTTACCTTAGTTCTGATGAAGAACTGAATAAATCCTTTTGTATGTTTGCCCTGAAACAAAAAACGTGTTTAAAATTACAAAAGGTGCTTAGTTACCAAACACAAATTTGGATGAAATCTTCAGTGCGCTGACAGGTTTGCAGTATTGCCAACCCCACCGTTGCAGAAATCATGAGACAAACTCTTAGAAAATCAAGAGATTTGGCGTCCGATTCGCGATGATTTTATTTTTCAAAACATAAACCAATATTTCAATGCTAAACCTTGTTAACAGCTTATATTGCGTCTAACACCTCAAATCTCTTACAAACCTCTATTAGTGCTTCTCAAAATGCATAATAAAAATCAGACAATCCAGATCACCATTCAACATTACAAACAACATTATCTATCATCGTACCTGTTACTGCTGCGCAGATAGCTGCTGTGAGGACAGCTCCTGGAGTGTTGCATGTTTAGCAATATGAAGGAGCTGGAAAGCAACTGCTCCAGTCGGAGTTGAATTTACATCTACCATGCTTGCGCTTCTTTGAGTTTTCCGCCATGACTAACATATACTTTTCGAAAACTGAAAAATCCTGAGATCCCACAGTACTGTCGCGAGAAGGTGTTAATTTATTTAACTTAAGAGATTGCATGTCTCGCGATGAATTCGCAAGAGTTGGCAATACTGGGTTTGGTCAATTTTCTAGTTTATTGTTGATCTTCCAGGAGTATTATGGGAGCACAGTATAACTTGTTAGCACAAGTGCATTGATTAAACTCTGGTCAGATTACACAAAATAAGAAAAAAAGCAGGAATTGCAAATTAAATGTTTTCATTATATCAAAAGAACTGCAAAATGTAGAACATAAAAAGGACATTGGAATGCAAACCAATCAACAAAAAATAAATATATAGTGCACCCCCTTATAATACTGTAGTTGGGGAGGGAGTTAGTCCATGCTATTTGTGTGCCACTTCATAAGAGAATGCAAGTAATAGTGAGCTAAATGGGAGCCATGATCATATTGCCTTATAAAACTCCACAGTATAAAGTGCTACCTTTTAACGAGGGAGCACTGTATATTCATTTCAAGCTTCAAAAAGGCGCAGTGGGGAGCAACATGGACGCAGAACCTTTTTTTTTTTTTTTTTTTTTTTTAAAAATGCAAACAAAATTAAACACTTACGTTTGTGGTTGTCCAGGGTCATCCCCCAGGGTTACGCTGTCCCCCGGGATTTCGTTGAAACACTTCTCACAGAAGTGATACCTGTCAGTGAGAAGGCCATATTTGGGTGAACTGGACGTCAAACCATACAGCCAAATGAGCAATCGGAGACCCCATTAAGCAAGCATGGTAGATCCCCAAACGAGGGACCAGGTCTATTGATGGGTCAGGGGTTTTGGTGAAAAGGGTTACAGAGAAGGCAGGGAGTGTGGGGAGTGTGGGTAGAATGCAAACAAAGTGCACAGGACAATAAGGCAGGTCGAAAATGAGGAGCCAAGGCAAAGCGCAAGTTCAATCTCAATTCACAAATGTCTGGCATTTGCAGCAATACTAAAAAAAGAGACTTGTAAATTGAGGACATTGAGAAACATTTCTAGTAGAAAGGTTTGTCAAAAAAATCAAATTGTTTATTCTTCTTTTACAACATATACCACCATTGAGCATTTATTTAGTTATGGATGAATGTCTGGCATTTCCATCTAACTGAAAAAGATATAAACTTAATGGAAATTACCATGTGAGGAGTACCAGGTTATTATAGATGGGTAATTTAATTTTAAAATATGCAAGCTCACTCCCATGATTACACTAACAGTCAGACTGCATTCTATTAAATCTTTATACAACTCAAATGTATTGTTTCTGGTATTTTTGGTCAAATGATACTTGTACTCTATGTTTTGTATGGAGAACCTTACAAAAGAAATGCAATCAATACTGTTTGCAGTGAGTAATCAACAAAAAAAGTCTGGAAAACAGGCAAAATCAAATAATGTTTGGAAACAATTCATTTAAATATAGAAATATAAAGAAATTCAAAAGCACAGACTTGGGGTGAGGGGAACATGGACAATGGAAAAAGTCAAAAAGCATTTTGGAGAAGACTCAAATAGCACACCATCCACAACATCTAGTACCCTTTAAATCCAGGAGTCCAACCGAGTCACTTTCCAGTTCCCAGGAATTACGACAACACCAATGCAATTTACATGCAAGCAAAATACTCAAAATATACAGACCAGATAAAGTGGATAATAAAACCGCATTTATTGGGATTTAATAGATTGCGGTTTTTGTAGTAATATTCACAGCTATTTTTGCAAGACTACCATAAATCATACCTTGTTAAAACCGCTTTTCTCTGCAACCCATCATTTATTGGGAAAACCCAAAGAACAAACCAGTCTTAGTCCCCTGACAGACTATTTGAGACAATTTCCAAAGAGCTTCAGTAAGCTAACAAAACAGATCAAGTTATTTTAATTTGAGAGGACCTCAAATTGTGCATGTTCATAAAAACAAGGGTCCAAGTAGGTCCAACCACCTCCACATACAGCCTGACAGTGCAGTCAGTCATGCCTCTGTAGTCCAGCTCTCAGTCCCTGTACCGCCTTACCTGTTCTGGTAGCTGTAGTAAGTGACATCACGGGGGATGGTGCACAACTGTTTGCCATAGCAGCATAAAGTCTGCGGTGAAAATTCATACTGTGCAAGACAAAATGGGGGAAAAAAAATAACCCAAATATTAGTAAATAACTACAGCTGAAAATGAGCATCACCATGACCAATATTCATAAGTTAATTTAAATTAGGGATATACAGACAGGTTGTAACAACCAGACTTTTAAGACACAAGCCAAGACTAACTGATTTCAAAAACAGATAATTAAAGACTGATTGACAGCAAATAATGGGACCAAAAGTTCGTGGGTAAGAGTGTCATAATCTTCAGTAACCTTTTTATAGTGGCAAAAAACTGTAGAACAGTACAATGTCGATACAAAGGAAGCAAAATATACCTTAAACATTGCTCTAAGAAACCTCATAGCACAATAGAATGCATAGTGTATACACTGATATAAATATTTTGGCAGTGAAACAGCAAGTAATACAGTAAACAGTCAAAATGACCCTGTTAACCCTGGGTATTACTGGTAAGAACGATTCTCAAAAACAGCTTGAAACACAATGAAGTAGTATTAACAAAAATTAACCAGCCCATGTAAATTAATGCGGTTATAAAGTTCCTTATTGCAGAAAAAAGACAAACCAAACAAAGTCAATCCAAAAAACAAAGTCAAACGTGCTTCAAAACAAACTTGCAAAAAACATATTCCAGAGAAAAATAAAGTATCAAAATAAACGCCCATAGTACTATGAAGGAAAAAAAAAAAACAATTGTAATCCAGTATTGTCCAACACAAAAAAGGAAAAGTTTTAACAGACCGTCTCACCCCTTCCTGCCGCGTGTCCGAGGACCGGCTGCGCGTTGTTCCTGGGACGTAAATCGATCTGTTTTCTTCAGTTTCAAATAATCCATATAAAACGAACGGTATTCCAAAGCTGTATTCGCGACAATTAGCTCAGTGCTACTCCATAAAAAATGTTACATCGTTTCTAGATAAGCTTAAATAATTTAAAAAGCAAAAAAGAAACCGCAACAAAACTGCAAACGACACTCAGCTCTCCTTTCAGGCCATCCTCTCATTTCCCACAATACGCTCTTTATCAATGAAACCCAGGTGGATTGAATTAAAACAATTACCGTAACTGGCAGAATATAAGAGCCTTCACATAGAAAAAAGAAATAAAATGAACCCCGATAAATCCCCCCCAAGCCTGGACAACCGAGCCAAACGGGAGATAGGCTAATAAACAAGGCAGAAATGAACAATTTATTCTAACCTGGCCAGGTATAATCCATTCTAATTAAAGAACAGATAATGATGTATTTTTAACATCATTTATGTGGCGGTCGCCACAAGGTTCCCTCCACATGTTGATTACTCCGATGCTCTCATTAACTTAAAGAATGCTGTGACCAAGTGTCAACACAATTAGATAAGCAGCTCTCCACAGACAGCCCCTATTTCTATCCCAAGATTCAGATACTTGTGCTTAAGGATGACCTTACTAAGTCACAATCAAATTGTCAAGTTAACATGACATCACACTTGCACAACTGTGATGAAAAGTGGATCAATTATATTTAAAGAGAGCCACATCAGTATGCATCTACTGTGCGAGTTCTCAATCGCCAACCTTTTTTGTACTCACTAGGGATGTTAAAAGCTTTCTTGTTTTTCACTACCACTATAGCGGTAGTTTGTGTCCACCAAATAGTTATACCTTGCGACCACAGCAGTATCCAAGGGACTGCATGACAGGATCGATCTCCTGCTCAAAAACCTCGGCTAGCTTTGTGCAGTATTTGTAGACGCGAGAGGTCTTGCGATTATAAAGCCAGGCGTTGTTGAACATCATCCACACGTCGTCCACATACTGCCAGGGCTCCTGGAACTGGCCAGTGTCCAGCTTTCTCTTTATTGTGGACAGGTCCATGGGGGTCTTCACAATATCAAAGTAATCCTGGACAGGAGAAGAGAGCAGTTAGCACATCTTATATTACAATATTTTACTCAGGTCTTTCTTTAAAGCCAAACTAGTTTATCATGTATCGCTAGAAACAAAAAAGCTTGAGATATTGCACACAAAGAACACAACCAAGGCAAAGACTGACTAGCAATCTAAATACTTAAACAGAACAGTTGCTAATGTTCACTATTCTTGACTGTAGGGGAGCTGTAAAAAACATAAGGACCACCCCCCAGTGTTTTGTCAATAAGCCATTTTTGAATGTGCAGGTGGTTTTGCAGGTTGAACCCGATGGGTTGACATGAAACACTTTTCTTTTCATCTAAATTAACCACAAACCACTAACTTCCGTTCCACCGGTGATTTTCACGTCAGATTTAAAACTGTACCAATGTGTAAAAAAAAAAAAAAAAAAATGTAGGGGTTTTACAAATGACTGCAGAGTCAGGCACATCCATTCTAGAAATATATATTTTTTAGCTATTTGACTAACTAGACTGCACAGATGGTGACAATGTGGAACAATGCATTCACTGTATTTCATACTTAGGATTGTGAGGCAGTTTTAATTCTTCTATAAAAAGGCATCACATATTAAGGACAGTCTTTCTTAGTAGATAAAGATCACCCCCTTCCCTCAATGCCATGCAGGAGGTAAAGTACTTACAGGGATTCCAAGGACCTGGGGGTCTACAGGCTGTCTGAAGGGAAGCGACTCCGGATCCTGCCGGTACAAAGCTTCCAGGGTGGGCATCAGTGCCTGCCTTAACTCCTCAGGTTTGAAAACTGGAGAAACAGAGAAAAGTTACTGCTTTATTGCATCACTGCTTCATTAAAGTCATATAAATAGTTCTATAAGAGAATAAGATAATGCTTCATCTGAGAAAAAAAAAATGTAATTCAGGTATGAGCCCCCTTACTCTTTCTGCGGGAGTGAGAGGGTGATATTGATTGAGCGGTGCCATTGGACCCAGTCCCCTCCTCCGCTTTAGGCTCCACCTTCACCTGCGGCTTCTTTTCCTCCACTTCCATTGGCTCCTGTTTCAGCGCCACGCCATCAGTCTCCTCCTTCACCTGAGATGACAGTGGCTTGGGATCATCCTCCATCTGCTGGGGGGGGGAAAAAAAAAAGATCAAATGTTATTAAACAAAGCATCCTAACACTGTATATTCTACCATTTAAACTAAATACAAAAGGTAATTACAGTTCCAGAGCTAGTAGGGAGTGGATGTCATCAATGCTTCCTAACTAAACTGAGTAAATCCCTGACTATTAGCATAGAATATACACAGTACATGATTCTGTACATTTGCACAGGATATAAGCGTCACAGTTTTATGCTGATTAAAGAAATAGGCAATGATTCGGTCCATGTGCTTAAAGTTCCTGGCCCTGCTGCCAACTTCTAAAAAATATTACCTTTTAATAATGGAGAAGCCCCCAAACCCTAAAAAAAAAAACTTTGACAATGGCATTTAGCTTTCCAATCTCAGTAATGAAGTTTATGACTGTGCTGAAGTTTATGCTGTTCACCTCCTGTTTGGGTTCAGTCTGTGCCTCACTGAACTCAAATTCCTGTGCCTCTTTGATCTCAGTTTTGGTGTCTGCTGCAAGCAAGTCTGTCGAAGGCTGCTGGGAATTCACTTCTGTGCTTGCCACCGAACTTGGGGTGGGGATGCGGTTATCAATACTGGCTACCGCCTGCGACAACTTAGGAGTAGAATAAGTGAAGAGAGAGAATAATAAAAAAAACAGGTACCCAATGCATCATTTAATTTGCCGCTAGTTAAAACTTCAAAAGTTGGGATATGGTATTTGTCCGTTTCCATCAACATCACGTGTGTCAATGTTAATTCTCCATAATCACAATTCCAGAGCCAGTGTGGTGGAAAGACATTCTGAATAGATTGTGGTGCAGATGTAAAAGTGGTTCTGTATTGTAGGGGTACTCACCGGTGTCGTGGGTGGCTGTGCCTGCACCGAGGTGGGCTGCTGTGGTTGTGTATGAGCTGCAGGCTCTGGCGGAGGCTGGAGGGGGGTCAGTGGCTGTGTGGAGGTCTGTGTGGAACCCAGGACTGGCGGCGCACTCTGTGCAGGGACAGCACTGGGTGTAGTGATGGCATTGGGTACCTGCCCCCCAGCTAACACCGGAGTGGAAGGCTGGCCCTGTGGGGGCGTCAGGCTCTGGGGTGCTGGGTGCTGCATGTGCTGCATGCTAGTGGTCGTCGTGGATACAGGGGGCGGAGTCTGGCGGAGTGGAGGCTGAGCGGCTGGTGGGCATGGGAGCTGAGCTTTCTGAGGTCCCGTCATGTTCATAGAGAGAGTAGCGTTCTGGGTCTGGGTCTGCTGGGGGAGCTGCAAGAGAACACACAAATTATTTAGTAGACAGACACACACCATTTTACCTACACCTGAAGGACTGTAACCCCCACCCCATTAAAATAACTGAACATGGTGCTTCATTATGCAGCTTCCTATACCTGTGTTGCTCCTGTTTGAGCGGCAGGTTGTCCCATCCCCACATTATTCACATTCATGGCCCCAGTTGATGCTGGGAACTGGTTCTGGGGTAGGAACTGGTTCTGGTTTGCAGTCTGGCCAACCATGTTGTTAGTGTGGGCTCCCATCATTCCCTGGGCCTGGGGCATTCGGGAGGGTGACATTCCCATCTAGGAAAGGGAAGCAATTAAGAAGGATTGACATTTTCTTCAATAAAATTCTGAATTTGCACCATACAAATACAAACAATTGAATTAGATTAAAAGGGGTAAAAAATTAAACCATCATTTTTTACCTATACAATATTAATTAAATTTACTGTATTAGCTTGTCCTAAAATTACAACAGTTTCTTAAAATGCATGATAAAACTGTTATCCAGTCTCAAATTTCATTGCCATCCCAGTTCATCCCATGTATTTCAGTGTATATAATGTGCCGACAAAACATTTCAGCAGAGATCTCAGCACAGGGGGTAAAGCAAAAGATAAAAGCTGAACAAATATTGTTATGAATAAATCATTTCTCCCACACATGGGAATACGCTAGGCACAGGGAGATGCTTACTGCTGGAACAGAGCCCATGTTGTTCATTTGCACAGGGTGGTTCATTGGGGAAGCAGCACGGGGTCCCATTGGTGTTGGCGACATCTGTACATTCCCCATTGGCAGAGGGTTAAACTGATTAATTCCTAGAACAAGAACATTCACACTGCCAGTCAGCATTTAATTAATTGAAAATTAATTCTCTAACTTAATTATACCTTTGTATGAAATACCACAATACTGCACTGAGCACAAGCCAAGAATTCCAACACCATTAGTAGGATTAATATTGGTTTGTCAGATTCAGTGCAATTTTAACAAAGTTATTTTTTCTTTTGGACATTGACAGTCTTACTACTGAGAAGATACCTTTTGGGTAAGGGGCTTAACACCTACTCCACTTTTAAAATTCTATTTCTCTAAGAAATCACTTTGCCTAATGAGAAACTATTTGCCAAACATGTTCATAGATTATTTTCTCTAAAAGAGATCATGCTACAAACTGAACCTTATGTGCATATCAATAAATTAAGTGTTACATTAAAGAAATTGTTTTAAACATATGTGCTTTATGCTGTCCTTGGCATTAGCCTGCTTCTAAAAATCAAGCAAGTCAAACCATTCTTTAAAAAAGGTTGGAAAGCACCAATTCCCTGGGAGATTTATGATAAAACAAAATATATAGATTCAGTGATGCTCCCTTGCATCCAACATCCACACCTCCCATCTAGTTCAATGGAAAAAAAATCTATACTTTGTCTAGACTACAGCAAACCATTGTAAAAATGATTAGACACAGGGTGCTCAGAAATAGCCGACTTGGGATTCCTAAATGTCTTTATTTGTGTGTTACTGTGGTTTACATCTATGGTCTATAAAAGCACAGCTGAACCTAATAGCAATTTTATTTTACAGATAGTTATGCAAGTGTAAATTGGTCATGAATTCTATCCAATGTGTGGAGATATGTTTGAAAACCGTTTTATATATATTTATGTATCTATAAACATGGGTTGCTAGTTGGTAATGGAATGTATTAAATCAATAAATTAATAAAAATACCTTGAGAGACTTGCATGCAATTCATGATCTGGTTTGGCACATTGGGAATAGGCAAAGGTCCATCTAAATGTGAATAATTTAAAGCAAGAGAATTAAACATTCACTGCTGCTCTTAACTCACACTTTCACAATACATGATGATAAATAAATGCTCTGCCACCAATCTAAACTGTAGGAACTACAAGGAAGTTGGCTTCTAAATGCCAAAGACAGTGACTCGAGCAATACAAATAATAAACACAGCTTCACAAATACAAGGTACTCACTGGGCGGCCTGACTGTCTGAGCAGAAGGCAATCCAGGCTGTTGATTGCCAGGGGTAGCCATTGGTGCCGGATTACCCAGGATTCCCTGTTTCTGGAGCCGTGACCGTCTTTTCTCTTCCAGTTCCTTCTGTATCTTATAGATCTTCTCTGCCAACAAGTGGTAATACTCATCCTGCAATAAAGTGTAACATAGAGAAGCAGCAAATCAGTGGAGTGTACAAAAAATCCAAAACAGCAGTACTGTTTTTCAGACTCTTGCATTTCTTTCCACTTTTGTTTCAGTATTTATTGTATCATGATTAAGTTTTTTTTTTTATGTAAATACTCTATACTTAAATACTGTAAATGAACCTGTATACACAAATGCTATAAAATGTTAGATGTACAGCCTTATCTCAAATCAATCTAGCCCAACTCTCCCATCTTGCCTGGGCCCAGAGAATAATGCAATAAAATATGTTGAAGAAAAAAAGCAAGGTTTAAAAAATGTGTGCTACAGCAAACACCTTAGGATGAAAGAGTGTACAGCAGTAAAGACGAGAATGTCCAGCACCAAGATACAGTATGTCAAGTTAAACATGTCTTGTACAAGTCAAATCTAAACACTGGTGCTTACAACATACATAATGTGTGATTGGACCCGAAGAAGAAGAAGGTCATACCCAAGGCCCTGTGAATCGCTGATTTATTATTATTTTTAATTCACAACTGTGTCACAGATAGTGCCATATTTCGCAGAATGTGCACTGAACTATTTCATAAATGATCTGTACAGATTTTTTTTTTTTTAAAAACAGCAGAGATAAATGTACTGACATCATAAAAATCAACATCAAATTACTCAAGCACTTTACAATAGCTTGTGAAATGGTGTTGTAATTAACAGCCTGCAAGTATCTGCAAGGACAACTTTCAGTT